>NC_074689.1:43106179-43302116 GCF_029448725.1 Salvelinus fontinalis
TTCCTAACCTCCTACCAAATGTATGACCATATTAGAGACACATATTTCCCTCAGATTACATAGACCCACAAAGAATTCTAAAAACAAACACAATTTTGATAAACTCCCATATCTAATAGGTGAAATTCCACAGTGTGCCATCACAGCAGCAAGATTTGTGACCTGTTGCCACAAGAAAAGGGCAACCAGTGAAGAACAAACACCATTGTAAATACAACCCATATTTATGTTTATTTATTTTCCCTTTTGTACTTTTTTAAAACTATTTGCACATCATTACAACACTGTATATATACATAATATGACATTTGAAATGTCTTTATTGTTTTGGAACTTTTGTGAGTGTAATGTTTACTGTTCATTTTTATTGTTAATTTCACTTTTGTTTATTATCTATTTCACTTGCTTTGGCAATTTTAACGTATGTTCCCAGAGAGAGTGGAAAGAGATGACTATAAGTAAACTATAAAAATGGATGTTACAATGTATCACATTTAACAAACCAAACATTAAAATACCGTTATAGAAGGTAGAGTGAAAACCCAAACGGGTCCGTGTATCAATACCGGTATATCATAAAATACGTTATATCGTTAAATAAGGTTTACAGCCCAGCCCTATGTGCGTATAGTTGTACAGCCCAGCCCTATGTGTGTATAGTTGTACAGCCCAGCCCTATGTGTGTATAGTTGTACAGCCCAGCCCTATGTGTGTATAGCTGTACAGCCCTATGTGTGTATAGTTGTACAGCCCAGCCCTATGTGTGTATAGTTGTACAGCCCAGCCCTATGTGTGTATAGTTGTACAGCCCAGCCCTATGTGTGTATAGTTGTACAGCCCAGTCCTATGTGTGTATAGTTGTACAGCCCAGCTCTATGTGTGTATAGCTGTACAGCCCAGCCCTATGTGTGTATAGTTGTACAGCCCAGCCCTATGTGTGTATAGTTGTACAGCCCAGCCCTATGTGTGTATAGTTGTACAGCCCAGCCCTATGTGTGTATAGTTGTACAGCCCAGCCCTATGTGTGTATAGTTGTACAGCCCAGCCCTATGTGTGTATAGTTGTACAGCCCAGCCCTATGTGTGTATAGTTGTACAGCCCAGTCCTATGTGTGTATAGTTGTACAGCCCTATGTGTGTATAGTTGTACAGCCCTATGTGTGTATAGTTGTACAGTCCTATGTGTGTATAGTTGTACAGCCCTATGTGTGTATAGTTGTACAGCCCAGTCCTATGTGTGTACAGTTGTACAGCCCAGCCCTATGTGTGTATAGTTGTACAGCCCAGTCCTATGTGTGTATAGTTGTACAGCCCAGTCCTATGTGTGTATAGTTGTACAGCCCTATGTGTGTATAGTTGTACAGCCCTATGTGTGTATAGTTGTACAGTCCTATGTGTGTATAGTTGTACAGCCCTATGTGTGTATAGTTGTACAGCCCAGCCCTATGTGTGTACAGTTGTACAGCCCAGCCCTATGTGTGTATAGTTGTACAGCCCAGCCCTATGTGTGTATAGTTGTACAGCCCAGCCCTATGTGTGTATAGTTGTACAGCCCAGCCCTATGTGTGTAAAGTTGTACAGCCCAGCCCTATGTGTGTATAGTTGTACAGCCCAGCCCTATGTGTGTATAGTTGTACAGCCCAGCCCTATGTGTGTATAGTTGTACAGCCCAGCCCTATGTGTGTATAATTGTACAGCCCTATGTGTGTATAGTTGTACAGCCCAGCCCTATGTGTGTATAGTTGTACAGCCCTATGTGTGTATAGTTGTACAGCCCAGCCCTATGTGCGTATAGCTGTCAAACCTGGAAAACAGCTTGACTGGGGCTTTTCTGATTGAAGCACGTTTCACTGCAATATTCTCCACTAAATGTCCAGACAGGATCCACTCTCTCCTGAGGGCCTCAACGCCAGGTTTGTCTTGTTCGATGTAGTTGTTGCTCTTCCCTTGTCCATCTTTGTTCTCTCAGCTCTTTCTGTCTGCGGCTGGTTACAGTTTGATTTACGTAAACAAGGCTCGAGTCCTTTCCTCAGTGCCGCCTAACAACACGATTACAACGCAGTCACTCTCTGTAAATTCCCCTTTCTGCTCTACCCCGGTCAGTAATAGATGGCAGCAGTCACAAGAGATACTGCTCAACTTCCACTCCGACCAATGACATTGACTGAAATCTGAAAGAGATGTTTGAATTCCATGAAAAACAATCAAAATCATAACACACAATCTTCTACAGCTAACCTCGTGGGGACGCACAATACAGTCCCATTAAACATTATATTTTACCCTAACCCTGACTCTTATTTATTTATTTAACCTTTATTTAATTAGGCAAGCCAGTTTAGAACAAATTCTTATTTACAATGACGGCCTACCAAAAGGCAAAAGGCCTCCTGCGGGGACGGGGGCTGGGATTAAAACTAAAATATAAATATAGGACAAAACACACATCCCGACAAGAGAGACACCACAACACTACATAAAGAGAGACCTAAGACAACAACATAGCATGGTAGCAACACTTTACAACTCAGCATGGTAGCATCACATGACAACAGAACATGGTAGCAACACAACATGGCAGCAGCACAAGATGGTAACAGCAAAAAACATGGTACAAACGTTATTGGGCACAGACAACAGCACAAAGAGCAAGAAGGTAGAGACAACAATACATCACGCAAAGCAGCCACAACTGCCAGTAAGAGCGTCCATGACTGAGTCTTTGAATGAAGAGATGGAGATAAAACTGTCCAGTTTGAGTGTTTGTTGCAGCTCGTTCCAGTCGCTGCAGTGAACTGAAAAGAGGAGCGACTCAGGGATGTGTGTGCTTTGGGCACCTTTAACAGAACGTGACCTGCAGAACGGGTGTTGTATGTGGAGGATGAGGGCTGCAGTAGATATCTCAGATAGGGGGGAATGAGGTCTAAGAGGGTTTTATAAATAAGCATCAACCAGTGGGTCTTGCGACGGGTATACAGAGATGACCAGTTTACAGAGGAGTACAGAGTGCACTGATGTGTCCTATAAGGAGCGTTGGTGGCAAATCTGATGTCCGAATGGTAAAGAACATCAAGCCGCTCGAGAGCACCCTTACCGGCCGATCTATAAATTACGTCTCCGTAATCTGCATGGGTAGGATGGTCATCTGAATCAGGGTTAGTTTGGCAGCTGGGGTGAAAGATTACGATAGAGGAAACCAAGGCTAGATTTAACTTTAGCCTGCAGCTTTGATATGTGCTGAGAGAATGACAGTGTACCGTCTAGCCATACTCCCAAGTACTTGTATGAGGTGACTACCTCAAGGTCTAAACCCTCAGAGGTAGTAATCACACCGGTGGGGAGAGGGGCATTCTTCTTACCAAACCACATGACATTTGGGTGTTCAGAACAAGGTTAAGGGCTTCTTGTCAATACGGGGGAGCTGTTTTCACTTTGGAAAAAATCGTTCCCAAATGAAACGGCCTTGTACTCTATTCTAGATCATACAATATGCATATTATTATTACTATTGGATGGAAAACACTCTCAAGTTTCTAAAACTGTTTGAATTATATCTGTGAGTAAAACAGAACTCATTTGGCAGCCAACTTCCATACAGGAAGTGAAAAATCTAAAAACGAGGCTCTGTTTCAGGGCCTGCCTATTCAACTGGCTTTAATTTATCGATATGTATGCACTTCATACGCCTTCCACTAGATGTCAACAGGCAGTGGGAGGTTGAATGGGGTGTCTAGCTTGATCTGAGGCCGAACAAGAGCTTTTGGAGTGACAGGTCCGGAATTTTCTTTGTCTTCGACGCCCTCGCGAGGGACCTCGACATAGTCTTCTGAAAAGCGTTCGGTATACACGGCGAATATCTCCGGCTCTGATTTTATTTGATACATATTATAATATCATCATAGAGTAGGTTTTTTCAACCGGGTTTTATCAGTTTATTCAACGTTAATTGGGACTTTTGGAGTTTTCCGTTCTTTGTGCCCTAACCTAACTCCCTAACCCTAAACCTAATTCTAACCATTAACCTAATTCTAACCCTAAACCTAGTTCTAACCCTAACCCTAACCCTAATTCTAACCCTAAACCTAGTTCTAACCCTAACCCTAAACCTATTTCTAACCCTAAAACTAAAACGAATTCTAACCTAAATCATGTTCCATGATGTCATATCCTGTGTTTAATTGATTGGTTGCTTACTGTGTAATCTGCATTGCCAATGGCTAGATATGACTGGTTAATCACTTGGTTTTTATTATGATTTGTATTTGATACACTTTCTCTCCCCTCATTGGTTTGATGAGACAGATACACACCAGTCACGCTCGTCAGTCCCTAGGAGGTTATATCATTACTAAAATGATGTTTAGCTGTCGATGAGCCTTTGAGCAAGGCACTTAACCTTCATTTGCTCTAGGGGCGCTGTCCTACCACGGCTGATCCTGTAAAACAACACATTTCACTGCACCTACAGTGTCTTCTGTATATCTACACTATCTATATCTACACTATATATATCTACACTATTTATATCTACATCTACACTATCTATATCTACACTATCTGTATCTACACAATCTATATCTACACTATCTACATGTACACTATCTATATTTACACTATCTATATTTACACTATCTATATCTACACTATCTATATCTACACTATCTATATCTACACTATCGATATCTACACTATGTCTACACTATCTATATCTACACTATCTATATCTACACTATCTATATCTACACGATCTATATCTACACGATCTATATCTACACGATCTATATCTACACGATCTATATCTACACTATCTACATCTACACTATCTATATCTACACTATCTATATCTACACTATCTACATCTACACTATCTATATCTACAGTGCCTTCAGAAAGTCTTCATACCCCTGGACTTATTCCACATTTTGTTGTGTTACAGCCTGAATTTTAAATGGATTACGTTTAGATTGTGTGTCAATACCCCCATAATGTCAAAGTGGAATAATGTTTTTAGAACATTTTTTGAAAATAGTACAAAATTGCTGAAAAGTTGAAATGTCTTGAGTCAATAAGTATTCAAGCCCTTTGATATGGTAGTTCTAAAATAACATCAGGAATGTGCTTAACCAAATCAAATCAAATCAAATGTTATTTGTCACATGTGCCGAATACAACAGGTGTTGACCTTACAGTGTAATTATTAGAGGCCGTTAACCAACAATGCAGTTCAATAAATATTTCCTCAATAATCTAAAGTAAATAAATATTTGGAACAAACGAACTACCTCATCTCTGTACCCCACACACACAACTCACACACACACAACTCACACACACAACTCCCTTAAAACAACTCACACACACGACTCACACACACGACTCACACACACGACTCACACACACAACTCACACACACAACTCCCTTAAAACAACTCACACACACGACTCACACACACGACTCACACACACGACTCACACACACGACTCACACACACGACTCACACACACGACTCACACACACGACTCACACACACGACTCACACACACAACTCCCTTAAAAGACCGTTGTTTGAAAAACAAGAAGAGAAAAACAGGAATAGTACAGCACTGGTTGTCCATTTTTGAGATGCCTCAGCCAGTATACGTTTCCTCAACATAGTCAGAATTAATATAAGATAACTTAATTCATTTTAACGTTTTTGTCGAGGAGATCTCAGTCACGCAATTTTACATCTAACAAAAAATTTTGGTACAGTTTATGTCAATGAAAAAAAATGGTTGTATGACAGCAGACTTTATTGAAGAATCCTTGTTGCCCGACAAAGGGGTGTAGGCTACGGCACCGAATTTCGGCTTGCCTCTAGAAAATGTGTGTCCCCCAAAACTAACAGAAACGTCACAAAATGTCCTCACAATATACAGGTCATTCGGAAAGTATTCGCAAGTATTCCTTGACTTTTTCCACATTTTGTACGTTATTTTAAAATGGATTAATTTAAACGTTTTCCTTATGAATCTACACACGATACCCCACAATGACATAGCAAAAACAAGTTTTTATATATTTTTGCAAATGTATAACAAATATAAACAAAAATACCGTACTTAAATAAGTATTCAGACCCATTAGACTAGAAATTCATCTCAGGTGCATCCTGTTTCCATTGATCATCCTTGAGATGTTTCTGCAACTTGATTGGAGTCAAGTTGTATACAAGGTCCCACAGTCCCACGCCTGTCTATATAAGGTCCTACAGTTGACAGTGAATGTCAGAGCAAAAACCAAGCCATGAGGTAGAAGGAATTGTCCGTAGAGCTCAGAGACAGGATTGTGTCGAGGCACAGACCTGGGGAAGGGTAACAAAAAATGTATGCAACATTGAAGGTCCCCAAGAACACAATGGCCTCCATCATTCTTAAATGGAAGACATTTGGAACCACCAAGATTCTTCCTTGAGCTGGTGGCCCGGCCAAACTGAGCAATCGGGGGAGAAGAGCCTTGGTTAGGGAGGTGACCAAGAACCCAATGGTCACTCTGACAGAGCTCCATAGTTCCTATGTGGAGATGGGAGAACCTTCCAGAAGGACAACCATCTCTGCAGCAATCCACCATTCAGGCCTTTATGGTAGAGTGGCCAGATGGAAGTCACTCCTCAGTGAAAGGCACATGACAGATCACTTGGAGTTTGTCGAAAGGCACCTAAAGGACTCTCAGACCATGAGAAACAAGATTATCTGGTCTGATGAAACCAAGATTGAACTCTTTGGCCTAAATGCCAAGCATCACGTCTGGAGGAACGCTTGCACGTTCCCTACGGTGAAGCGTGGTGGTGGCAGCATCATGCTGTGGGGATGTTTTTCAGCGGCAGGGACTGAGGGACTAGTCAGGATTGAGTGAAAGATGAATGGAGCAAGTACAGATATCCTTGATGAACACCTCCTGCAGAGCGCTCAGGACCTCAGACTGGGGTGAAGGTTCACATAGGACAATGACCCTAAGCACACAGCAAAGACAGCGCAGGAGTGGCTTCGGGACAAGTCTCTGAATGTTCTTGAGTGGCCCAGCCAGAGCCTGGACTTGAACCAGATCGAACATCTCTGGAGAGACCTGAAAATAGTTGTGCAGCAACGCTCGCCATCCAACTTGACAGAGCTTGAGAATTCTGCTGAGAAGAATGGGAGAAACTGCCCAAATACAGGTGTGCCAAGCTTGTAGCGTCATACCCAAAAGCGTCATACCCAAAAAGACTCGAGGCTGTAATCGCTGCCAAAGGTTCTTCAACAAAGTACTGAGTAAACACTATTTTTACACAGTGAAGATAAAAACTAAGTAAACAGAAGGCACAGTATGTGTGGATGGTATGGTTTGTGTTTATTTTATTTTTTATCTTATTTGTTATGTTTGGAAAGTTGAGTGAGTGAGTAATGAAATGGTTGCATATCCCAGAGCCAATGTATTGCTGTGAGCCGGGTATGAGAGGGCTTTCAATGTTGTTCAGATGATGGATATACTTTTATAATGAATTATACGTCTTATTTATTTATTGTCGTTTCATGGAAAACTACATTTTTTTTATCTTAATAAATTATATTTAATTATTATCCTATTTTAATGGTACTGTCTATGGCCCTATACCCTAGACACCCACCTGAATGACCCAGATATTAAGGAGAAGTCCCTAACTGTTTCATGTGCTCGCTGTAAGCGGTCTATATGCAGCTAAAATGAGGTCAGAGACCAAGAGCAGCACTGCCCCCTCAAGATTCTGAGCCTGCTTGGCAGGGTTGGTCCTGCAAAGCCAAAGCCCCCTAAAGGGAGAGGAAAATATACAAGGAATTTCTCAAAGCTGCTAATGAGAACCTTGACGACCTTGTACCTAGCCGGTGGGGATTCCGGTGGGGTACCCCCACCCAGGCAGTGGCAGTGCTGGCAACACTAGCTGCAGTAACCCATGGGGAGGGGGTCACACTCGGACATTCAGAGAGGGGGTATATTATTGTGGCCCTGGTGGCACAGAATCAAGGTCGGACTGCATGGAGATGCGTGGGGACATGGTCATGATTGGTGGCCGTATTGTGGGTGTTTCTTTCAGGAATAGGGTGTACAATTGACTGCCATTATCTAGGATATGACAATGGTAAATAAATTTCAATTTTTGCTTATTTTTTTGCGCGGTCTTGCAGGCCTTCTCATGCAGCTGCAACTGCAATGGCATTTGGAAATCATGACCCATGACCCGTGCAACTGTTGAGAAAGTGAGCTTATGGTTGTGTGGGGGTAAGGGCTGAGTGTGTATGTGTGTATCCCACAACTGTTGCGAAAGAAGAAGTAAAAAATGTAAGGTACAATAGAGGATGATCCACAGCTATATATAATACAAATCGAGGTGACGGCAATGGAAATGCATATGGCAATTGATTTACTTCAATTCGGTAAATGGAACTGTATGCTCTTTTCAAAGAATGGATCCCAGTCGGTTCAGGGCTATGGGATACAGGGGGTCGAGGGTGGGGGTCGAGGGTGGTCTGCCGGGCATTGGGATGACAAGCCATCTCGAGATGAGGCCTTTTAGCGGGTGGAATAGTAGGGACCAATTGGAGGTTTACTTAGTAGAAATGCAAATATCATGGTACAACTATATAGACACTCAATCATTATGTTACTTTTTAATAGTACGTTTACAAAAATATATTCTGATTAAAAGAATGAAAGGTGTGTCTCATGGTAAGTGGTGAAATAAGTATAGCCAGTTACAATTGTAATGGCTTAGCAGATAATAAGAAAAGACGATCAGTATTTACCTGGCTAAAAGAGAAGGATTATAATATTTATTGTTTACAGGAAACCCATTCAACAGTTTTAGATTAAGTTTTGTGGAAAAAGAACTGGGTGGGCAAAATATATTTCTCCCATGGGCAAAGAAATTCAAAAGGGGTGATGATCTTAATTAACAATAATTTTGATCCAAATGTGCAAATTGTCCAAACAGATCCTCAAGGTAGATGGATTATTTTAAATATGTTATTGGACAATAAACAAATATGGCTTGTTAACCTATACGGTCCGAATAATGATGATCCAAGCTTCTTTGAAAATATATATAAGAACTTATCAACTCTACAAGCAACACTAGACTCTATTATTATAATGGGAGATTTTAATACGGTCTTAAATAGCTCTATAGACCGGAAAGGAAATCACACTACAAATTATCACCCTCAGGCACTTAAGGAAATCATGAATGTCATGGATATATTGGAATTAGTGGATATATGGAGACTTAAATACCCTGATTTAGTGAGATATACATGGCGGAGGCTGAATCAAGCTAGTCGTCTTGACTACTTTCTTATTCCATTCTCTCTGGCACCAAAAGTTAAAAAAGTGTTGATAGGGGATAGAATGCGGTCGGATCATCACATAATTGGCATATATATTTCTCTTACAGAATTTCCACGTGGGCGAGGATATTGGAAATTTAATCAAAGTCTACTAGATGATAAATTGTTTAGAACTAGGACAGAAGACTTTATAACTGACTTTTTCAGACATAACATAGGTACAGCAGATCCCCTTATTGTATGGGACACTTTTAAGTGTGCCTTTAGAGGCCATGCAATTCAGTACTCATCTATAAAACAAAAGCAATTTAGATCAAAAGAGTCCATATTAACAAAGGAAATTGAAGGACTAACAGTACAGTTAGATAGCAATAAAAACGGTACCATAGAGGCACAGAATAATTTAGAGGAAAAACAAAAAGAAATGGAGGAACTTATTCAAGAAAGATCCAGTGTAATATATTATAAAAATAAAGCGAACTGGATGGAATATGGGGAAAAATGCGCCAAATTCTTTTTCAATCTTCAATATAGAAATGCTACCAAAAAAAATGTATTAAAACTTGTGACAAATGATGGAGTCACGCATGATTCACCAAATGATATTTTGAAAGAGGAAGTAAAGTACTTTAAGAATATGTTTTCGTTTCAGGCTCCTCCATCTCCACTAACTGAAACTAATTGTATGGATTTTTTTCCTATTAATAATGTAAAATTAACATCTGAACAGAAAGACTCATGTGAAGGCCAAATTACAGAGGAGGAACTGCTTGTTGCAATTGGGGCCTTTAAAGATGGGAAAACTCCAGGGCTGGATGGCATACCAGTGGAAGTATACAAAACGTTTTTTGATATACTCAAAGGACCATTATTAACTTGTTTTAACCACTCCTATATAAATGGTAGATTATCAGACACACAACAAGAAGGTCTGATATCGTTATTACTGAAACAGGACCCAAGTGGTATATATAAAGATCCAGTCCAATTAAAAAATTGGAGACCTCTTACACTTCAGTGTTGTGATGCAAAAATCCTAGCAAAATGCTTGGCGCATAGGATAAAAAAAGTTTTGTCAGATATTATTCATCCTAATCAGACAGGTTTTTTACATGGACGATACATTGGAGATAATATAAGGCAAGTACTGGAAACAATAGAACACTATGAGATATCGGGGACACCAGGCCTGGTTTTCATAGCTGATTTTGAAAAGGCTTTTGATAAAGTACGACTGGAGTTTATATATAAATGCCTAGAATATTTCAATTTTGGGGAATCTCTTATAAAATGGGTTAAAATTATGTATAGTAACCCTAGGTGTAAAATAGTAAATAATGGCTACATCTCAGAAAGTTTTAAACTATCTAGAGGAGTAAAACAAGGTTGTCCACTATCGGCATATCTATTTATTATTGCCATCGAAATGTTAGCTGTTAAAATTAGATCAAACATTAATATTAAAGGATTAGAAATCCATGGCTTAAAAACTAAGGTGTCATTGTACGCTGATGAGTCATGTTTTCTTTTAAAACCACAACTAGAGTCTCTCCAGGGCCTCATAGAGGATCTAGATACCTTTGCTATCCTCTCTGGATTAAAACCAAATTATGATAAATGTACCATATTACGTATTGGATCACTAAAAAATACACATTTTATATTGCCATGTAGTTTACCAATTAAATGGTCTGACGGAGATGTGGACATACTCGGTATAAAAATCCCAAAAGAAAGAAATGATCTCACTCCAATAAATTTTTATAGAAAGTTAGCAAAAATAGATAAGATCTTGCTACCATGGAAAGGAAAATACCTGTCTATTTGTGGAAAAATCACCCTAATCAACTCTTTAGTCATATCACAGTTTACCTATTTGCTTATGGTTTTGCCTACACCTAGTGACCTGTTTTTTAAATTATATGAACAAAAAATATTCAATTTTATTTGGAACGGCAAGCCAGATAAAATTAAAAGGGCCTATTTATATAACGAATATGAATTCGGAGGGCAGAAATTATTAAATATTAAAGCATTAGACCTCTCACTAAAGGCATCGGTCATACAAAAGTTATACTTAAATCCAAACTGGTTCTCTAGTAAACTGGTACGAATGTCTCATCCTATGTTCAAGAAGGGCCTTTTTCCCTTTATTCAGATTACACCTGCTCATTTTCGGTTGTTTGAAAAGGAAATGATCTCCAAAATATCCTTATTCTTTAAACAAGCCTTAGAAAGTTGGTTGCAATTTCAGTTTAATCCACCTGAAAGGACGGAACAAATAGTACAACAAATATTGTGGTTAAATTCAAATATAATAATTGATAAAAAAACTGTATTTATCGAAGAAATGTTTAAAAAAGGTATAATTTTTGTGAATGATATCATAAATAGGACTGGTGGAGTTATGTCACACATGCAGCTAACACAGACATATGGAAAAGTCTGCTCTACCCAAAATTACAACCAATTAATTGCAGCATTACCACAAAAATGGAAGAGGCAAGTAGAAGGGGAAAAAAGTAAGGAACTTGTATGTCGGCCCTGTATTAAAGAACAAAAATGGTTAAAGAAAAGTGTGATAAATAAAAACATATACCAATTTCATTTAAGGACCAAAAAACTAACAGCTGTGCCATACAAATTGCAAAATAGTTGGGAAGAGATTTTCGATGTACCCATTCCATGGCACATGGTTTATGAATTGATACGCAAAACAACGCCGGATTCAAAACTTCGAATTTTTCAATATAAATTACTGTACAAAATTCTTGCAACTAATAGAATGTTATATATATGGGGTATACAATCTTCCCAGCTCTGCAGATTCTGTTGTGAGGAGGCAGAGTCATTAGATCATTTATTTTGGTATTGTCCATATGTAGCTCGTTTTTGGTCACAAGTCCAGGAATGGCTGAAGAATTGCAACATTTGCCTAAAACTAACGCTACAGATAGCAATACTGGGGGATTTGAAAAGCCATAGTCAATCAATCAATAATATAATAATTATTTTGGCAAAGATGTTTATTTTTAATTTACAATCTGTAGAAGCTATGAGAATAGGAAGGTTCAGGTCTTTTGTGAAGCATCACAGCACAGTTGAGAAATGTATGGCAAATAGAAATCCGAAATGGATGATGTTGGAAGATAGATGGGAGGGGTTGGGTGGAGCTGAAGGGTGGGACTAATAACAAGATAAATAATATAGGGCATACGGGATCTGTGAAATGTGTATAGGTGCGGAGCTTTTGTGAAATAGCACAGTTACAAGTGGAAATAAAATTGGATGGACAACAGAAATAGAGGAAGGACTAAGAACAAATAAGAGAGAACTATTGTAAAGTGGACTGTGTCTGTAAGATAGGTATAAGATGTAGAAATTGAAGGTAAAAGCAGAAGTGTTTATAAGTTTACTCCAATTGGGGGATTGGTGGTAGGGTCGCGGGGAATAATAATAAAGGCATATTCTTTAAAAAAGTATGTATGTCTATATAGGTATGTGTATGTATATATGTGTATATGTATGCATACGTGTATGGATATATATATTTACCCCAAAAAATATGGGGGATTGGAAATGATGCAGACAATTACATTGGAAGCAACATTCTTTCCGCAATACTAAGCTGATCCACCCCTGAAAAAAAAAAAAAAAAAAAAAAAAAAAAAAAAAAAAGTACTGGGTAAACGGTCTGAATACTTTTGTAAATCCGATATTTCAGTTTTTTTACTTTTTAATGCATTTGCAAAAACGTCTGAATACTTATGTAAATGTGATCATTTCAGTGTCTTATTTTTGTATAAATTTGCTAACATTTCTAATAAACCGTTTTTGCTTTCTCATTATGGGGTATTGTGATGTCATTATGGGGTATTGTGATGTCATTATGGGGTATTGTGATGTCATTATGGGGTATTGTGATGTCATTATGGGGTATTGTGATGTCATTATGGGGTATTGTGTGTAGGTTGATGAGGAAAAAACTATTTAATCCTTTTTAGAATAAGATTGTAACGTAAGAGAATGCGGGAAAAAAAGTCAAGGGGTCTGAAAACTTTCAAGAGGCACTGTATGCATGAACTCTTCCGAACTGTGTCGGAGGTCACGGAGGAGGTCACGGAGGAGGTCACGGAGGAGGTCACGGAGAAGGTCACGTGGTCAAACTCTCAAGCATACAGACACCTTTAGGTTACCATAGGTTGTGTAAGTAGTGTGTTTGTGGTGGTGGTGGTGGTTGTTGGTAGCATTATCCATGTGGGTCTCTGTGTGAGTGGCAGCTCGTAGCTCTGCTCAGCCTCAGGCATGTTTGATTTAGTTGGCTGCGGTAAGTGATTCTATGTTCCTGCTATTTTTCTTGATTTTTTTGAGTTTGGTACAATATGTTTGTATATGATTGTTAATATAATTTCCCCCCCCCCACTGAAGGCCTCGGTCCAATAGGTTCGCCACACGTCTATAATAGATAGAAATACTGTTACAATACCCCTGGTATCCCCTCGCTAATAATGACCACGCACCTTTCAAACTATCTCCCCCCCCACTTTTCCCTACCAGCAAATCAAGGAAATCAAGGAACTCCGCGACAAAGTTTGAGGATATTTTTCAATTAAAGTAAAGAACTGTAATGTTACGAGTAAAGTGTGAGGCTCAGGTTTCAATAGGCAATAAAATATGAATGTTTTATGAAAGGAGTGTATATATATACACTGCTCAAAAAAATAAAGGGAACACTTAAACAACACAATGTAACTCCAAGTCAATCACACTTCTGTGAAATCAAACTGTCCACTTAGGAAGCAACACTGATTGACAATAGATTTGACATGCTGTTGTGCAAATGGAATAGACAAAAGGTGGAAATTATAGGCAATTAGCAAGACACCCCCAATAAAGGAGTGGTTCTGCAGGTGGTGACCACAGACCACTTCTCCGTTCCTATGCTTCCTGGCTGATGTTTTGGTCACTTTTGAATGCTGGCGGTGCTCTCACTCTAGTGGTAGCACGGAAGCGTGGCTGGAAGCCCTTGAAGAAACCCCCAAAAATGTCTTGGGGGGGGGGATAAAGGGTAGCGTGGCGAAGGTAGGTAGGAAACCTGCGCCCACTTCCCATGCTTACCGTGGAGAGCGGGAGTACGGGCAGACACCGTGTTATGCGGAAGAGCGCACGGTGTCTCCTGTACGGGTGCATAGCCCGGTGCGGTTTATTCCACCTCCCCGCACTGGGCGGGCTAGAGTGGGCATTGAGCCAAGTGCCATGAATCCGGCTCTACATATCTGGCCTCCAGTACGTCTCCTCGGGCCGGTGTACATGGCACCAGCCTTACGCATGGTGTCCCCGGTTCGCCAACACAGCCCAGTGCGGGTTATTCCACCTCCCCGCACTGGACGGGCTACGGGGAGCATGCAACCAGGTAAGGTTGGGCAGGCTCAGTGCTCAAGGGAGCCAGTACGCCTGCACGGTCCGGTATATCCGGCGCTACCTTCCCGCTCCAGCCCAGTACCACTAGTGCCTACACCACGCACCAGGCTTCCAGTGCGTCTCCAGAGCCCTGTTCCTCCTCCACGCACTCTCCCTGTAATGCGTGTCTCCAGCTCAGTACCTCCAGTTCCGGCACCACGCACCAAGCCTCCTGTGCGTCTCCAGAGCCCTGTACACACTGTTCCTTCTCCCCGCACTCGCCCTGAGGTGCGTGCCCTCAGCCCGGTACCTCCAGTGCCGCTCCCACGCACCAGGCCTATCGTGCGCATCGAGAGTCCAGTGGGCCCTGTTCCTGCTCCCCGCACTAGCCTTGAGGTGCGTGTCTCCAGTCCGGTACCACCAGTTCCGGTACCACGCACCAGGCCTACTGTGCGCGTCAGCGGGTCAGAGACGGCCGTCTGCCCAATGCCGCCTGCACTGCTCGTCTGTCCAGCGCCGTCTGAGCTGCCTGCCTGCCCAGCGCCGTCTGAGCTGCCTGCCTGCCCAGCGCCGTCTGAGCTGCCTGCCTGCCCAGCGCCGTCTGAACTGCCTGCACTGCTCGTCTGCCCAACGCCGCCTGCACTGCTCATCTGTCCAGCGCCGTCTGAGCTGCCTGCCTGCCCAGTGCCGTCTGAACTGCCTGCACTGCTCGTCTGCTCGTCTGCTCACTCTTCTGGGAAGGCTTTCCACTAGATGTTGGAACATTGCTGCTATAACAGCCTCCACTCTTCTGGGAAGGCTTTCCACTCGATGTTGGAAAATTGCTTTGGGGAATTGCTTCCATTCATCCACGAACATTAGTGAGGTTGGGACCTGATGTTGGGCGATTACGCTTGCTCGCAGTCGGCGTTCCAATTCATACAAAGGTTTTCAATGGAGTTGAGGTCAGGGCTCTGTGCAGGCCAGTTAAGTTCTACCACACATTGTCACGCTGAAACAGGAAAGGGACTTCCCAAAATTGGAAGCACATAATCATCTAGAATGTCAATGAATACTGTAGCAATAAGATTTCCCTTCGCTGGAACTACGGGGCCTAGCCCGAACCATGATAAACTGCCCCAGACCATTATTCCTCCTCCACCAAACTTTACAGTTGGCACTATGAATTGGGTCAGGTAGCGTTCTCCTGGCATCCACCAAACCCAGATTTGTCTGTTGGACTGCCAGATGGTGTTGCGTGATTCATAACTCCAGAGTTCAATGGCGGCGAGCTTTACACCACTCCAGCCGACGCTTGGCATTGCGCATGGTGATCTTAGGCTTGTGTGTGGCTGCTCGTCCATGGAAACCCATTTCATGAAGCTCCCCCGACGAACAGTTCTTGTTCTGACGTTGCTACCAGAGGCAGTTTGGAACTCGGTTGAGAGTGTTGCAACTGAAAACAAATGATTTTTCCTGCGCTTCAGCACTCAGCTGAAAGTCCCGTTCTGTGAGCTTGTGTGGCCTACTACTTCGTTGCTGAGCTGTTTGTTGCTCCTAGACGTTTCCACTTCACAATAACACCACTTACAGTTGACCTGGTGCAGCTCCAGCATGGATGAAATGTTAAGAACTGACTTGTTAGAAAGGTGGTTACTTATGATGGTGCCACTTACGAAAATAACTGAGCTCTCCATTCTACTGTCAATGTGTGCTCGATTTTAATACACCTGTCAGCAACGGGTGTGGCTGAAATAGCCAAAGCCACTCATTTGAAAGGATGTCGTCATACTTTTGTATACACAGCGGTTCTTCCTAAAAAAGTTGCAGCGTACTGCAGCACAGCTTGCGGGATGCCGCAGAATTCGTGATTTAAGAGTCAGCCATTGTTGCCAGAATGATGCAATTTACCACAATCTGCCACTATCTACCACAAACGGCCACGGCATAAGCTCAACACTTTTAACCTGTCTGGTGAAAGCAGCGCCCTCTGTCCTCAACAGGTTAAACCTGTCTGACTTCGGGGTTCCGCTAGAGGAACTCCTCCCACATTCCACTGAAAAGGAAGAGCGCGAAATTCAAAAAATCTTTTTTAGAAATATTTAACTTTCACACATTAACAAGTCCAATACAGCAAATGAAAGATACACCTTGTGAATCCAGTCAACATGTCCGATTTTTTAAAATGTTTTACAGCAAAAACAGCACGTATATTTATGTTAGCTCACCACCAAATACAAAGAAGGACAGACATTTTTCACAGCACAGGTAGCATGCACTGTATCCATTGTATCTCCCAGGGAATGAAGTCAATTTAATCTCACTGTAGAGACTAACATTAATGATTAATTAAAGATACAAAAGTCTCCTAATTGCCTCCACCATGTGTTGGAGTAGCTGCAGGCCTAGCTTGTTTCCTATGTTCCTGACTGGCTGGTTGAAACAATTAGACCTTAATGAGGGAGAGCGAAAGGAGAGGAGAGGAATGGAGCTCTCCGTACAAGACATGATAAAAATGGTTGCCTTTTTCATAATTAAGCCTCAAGAGCTTTTCGCCCGTCTCAAAGTTCTGCTCTAGGCGATTCGGGCAATAAAACAATTTCCAAATCTTTCAAAAGCCACTCGTAGCGTGATTTATACATGAATACATATTTTTTTATGTAATATAGCGACATTGAATATAGCAAAATAAGTGGCTGCTAGGAGGCCTAGATATCATAAACTGTCTTTATTTAAAATGTATAAGGAGCATACAATCACTGATGATAAATCTTTTTTTATTGGAGGGAAAAAGCATAGATTCCATCTAAGACATGTCATTTCGCAGGCACTTTTATCCAGAGTGACTTAGCTAGGTGAGACAACAAAACATCACAATCATATCAAGTACATGTTCCCTTAAATGTGTATATATATATATTAAATATATATAAATTTGTCCATGCTGCCATGTAACACTTGGCGCAAATATTTTTTAAAGCTGTGACTGCACCCCACTCTCGACAAAGTTGCTAAGGCTGATGTTAACACTCAAGGTCCAGGATATCAGGTTAAGAGTCCTATAGCATGCATGCTACAATGCATATTAGGGACTGCAGGTAGCCTAGTGGGAGCGTTCTGCCCCTGAACAAGACAGTTTAACTCACTGTTCCTAGGCCGTCATTGTAAATAAGAATATATATATGGGAGGGAGTGTCACGACCCCCGCCGAAGTTGGTCCCTCTCCTTGTTCGGGCGGTGTTCGGCAGTCGACGTCACCGGCTTTTTAGTCACCACCGATCCATGTTTCATTTTCGTTTGGTTTTGTCTTCATCATACACACCTGGTTTCCATTCCATAATCAATGTTCCTTATTTAACCCTCTGGCTTCCCCTGTTGTTTTGTGCATGATTGTTTTTTGTCAAGTGGTTCTGTGTACGTGTTCTGCATTGTTTATGTTTATCCTTGTTGGATTATTATTGAATTTGAGTAAATATCGTAGCTTTACTCATACCTGTGTCCTGCGCCTGACTCCGCCTCATTCCATTCACCTAGAACATTGACAGGGAGGGTGGGCTGGGGTGGGGTGGGCGTCAGTGGCGCCGTGAGTTATTTAAGATACTGTTCATGGAGGTTTCAGACTTTTTCAAAAGAAGGGCAGGGACTTCTCTGTTCTGACTTTAGGGGGAAGCTTGTTCCACCATTTGGGTACCAGGACAGGGAAGAGTTTTGACTGGGCTGAGCAGGAACTACCCTCCCGTTGGGGTGGGAGGGCCAAGAGACCAGAGGTGGCGGAACGGAGTGCTCAGGTTGGGATGTACGGACCATAGCCTGAAGGTAAAGAGGGGCAGTTCCTCGTGCTGCTCCGTAGTCAAGCACCAGGGTCTTGATGAAGAAGCGAGTTTTGACTGGAAGCCAGCGGAGTGTATGGAGGAGCAGGGTGACATGGGAGAACTTAAGAAGGTTGAACACCAGGTAGCGTTCTGGATAGGTTGCAAGGGTTTGAGGGCACAATCGGGGGGCCCAGTCAACAAGGAGATGGAGAAGTCCAGAGAGGACATGTGCCTGGATTAGGACCTGCGCCGCTTTCTGTGTGAGGAAAGGTCGTACTCTACGGATTTGATAGAGCATGAACCTGCAGGATGTGAGTCACAGACTTTTATGTTTACAGAGAACAACAGGGTCACGTCCAATGATCTTTCCACTCTGGGAGGGGGAAACCGTCATGGGGAGGTCTTAGATCAGGTAGTTCTTCCCCCAGGAGGAGGTGCCAAAATTCAATCAAAGATGTCTGCTAGGCACGCAGAGATGTATGTTGCCACCTGTCACCTCAGAAAGGGGGAAGGAGAGGAGTAGTTGAGTGTCATCCGCATATCAATGACAGGAGATCCAATGTGAGGACATGACGAAGCCGAGTGACTTGCTGTAAAGAGAAGAGGACATAGAACTGAGCCCTCGGGGACAACAGTAGTGAGAGTATGTGGTGCAGTCACAGATCCTCTCCATGTCACCTGGTAGGAAAGACCTGCTAGGTAGGATTCAATCAAGAGGTGTGCAGAGCCTGAGACGCCAAACCCTGAGAGGGTGGAGAGTAAAATCCGGTGGTTTGCAGTGTCGAAGGCAGCATATAGATCTAGGAGGATGAGAACAGAGGAGAGAGAGACAGAGCGCAAAGCCCCTGTGACACAAAGGAGAGCAGTCTCAGTTCAGTGGGCTACCTTGAAGCCTGACTGGTTATGGTCAACAAGATGGCTCTGAGAGAGATAATTAAGGAATTGATCAGAGACCGCACGCTCAAGTGTTTTGGAAAGAAAAGAAAGAAAGGATACCGTTCTGTAGTTTTTGATGTCAGAGGAGTTGAGTGTTTGTTTCTTGAGGAGCGGAGCGACTCTGGCTATCTTGAAGTCAGAGGGCACTCAGCCAGTGGTCAGAGATTAGTTGTTGAGGGAAATGAGGAATGAGATTTGTCTGGAGAAGGGAGGAGGGGATTGTGTCAAGTGGCAAGATTGTCAGACGGCCAGACTTCAGTAGTCAACGGATTTCATCTGGAGAGAGAGGGGAGAAAGAGGTTAAGACGTAGTGTAGTTGTGTTTTAGTGGGACCAGTGGACTCATTAGGCTGAGTGAATGAGCAGTGGATGTCGTCAATCTCTTTTTCAAAGTGGATAACAAAGTCGTCCGCAGAGAGGGAAGAGGGAGGATGTGGAGGATTAAGGAGGGAGGAGAAAGTGGAGAAGAGTGTCCCAGGGTTGGAGGCAGAAGCTTGACATTTGCAACGATAGAACTTGGCTATAGCAGCAGATACAGAGGAGGAGGAGGAAGGAAGATAGGTCCTCCGGGAAGTTGAGTTTTTCTCCAGTACCACTCAGTTTCCCTGTTCTGTTAGCAAGACAGTTACACAAATAGACCTGAAACTAAGTCCACAACGACAGTCACAAGTACTGACCAATCAGACAGTTAAAACAGAAATGATTAAGTAGGCTACTAGGTAAAAGTCAACACTTAAATCAACTGCCCTGCAAGACAATACCAACAGATACTATTGAATCAACTGTCCTAGGTAGACAATACCAACAGATACTATTGAATCAACTGTCCTACAAGACAATACCAACAGATACTATTGAATCAACTGTCCTAGGTAGACAAAACCAACAGATACTATTGAATCAACTGCCCTACAAGACAATACCAACAGATACTATTGAATCAACTGTCCTAGGTAGACAACACTAACAGATACTATTGAATCAACTGTCCTAGGTAGGCAAAACCAACAGATACTATTGAATCAACCATTCTACAAGACAACACCAACAGCTACTAACATCTAATTACTGCTCTTGTAGGAGCTGATGTCCTTCCAAACTAAAGATAAACTATAGATAACATTTTCTATCCCTCGACACCCTAAAATATCCTGGCATTCTTAACTTCTTATGGCTGCAGGGGCAGTATTGAGTAGCTTGGATGAAAGGTGCACAGAGGTGCCCAGAGTAAACGGCCTGCTCCTCAGTCATAGTTGCTAATATTTGCACTGTATTATTAATATTGGATAGAAAACACTCTGAAGTTTCTAAAACTGTTTGAATTATGTCTGTGAGTATAACAGAACTCATATGGCAGGCAAAGACCTGAGAAGTTCCACTTCCTGTTTGGATTTCTTCTGAGGTGGCAGATTTTCAACCAAGCTCTCATTGAAATTACAGCGAGATATTGATGAGTTTTCACTTCCTACGGCTTCCACTAGATGTCAACAGTCAATAGAACTTTGTCTGATGACTCTACTGTGAAGGGGGGCCAAAGGAGACAGGAATGATTCACCACTGCCATGAGGTGACCATGCTTTGACCACGCACATTCACGTGAGAGGCAGCTCCGTTCCATCGCTCAACTGAAGTCAATGTAATTCTCCGGTTGGAACGTTATTCAAGATGTACGTTAACGACATTCTAAAGATTTGATTCAATACATCGTTTGACATGTTTCTACTGACTGTTATGGAACTTTTGGACATTTCGTCACGTTATAGTGGACGCGCTTTGTGACTTTGGAATTGTTTACCAAACGCGCTAAACAAAGTAGCTCATTGGACATAAATAACGGACATTATCGAACAAATCAAGCATTTATTGTAGACCTGGGATTCCTAGGACTGCATTCTGATGAAGTTCATCAAGGGTAAGTAAACATTTATCATGCATTTTCTATTTTCTGGTTTCTGTTGACTCCAACATGGCGGCTAATTTTGCTATTGTTCTTAGCGCCGTCTCAGATTATTGCATGATTTGCTTTTTCCGTAAAGTTTTTTTGAAATCTGACACAGCGGTTGCATTAAGGAGAGGTATATCTATAATTCCATGTGTATAACTCGTATTATCATCTACATTCATGATGAGTATTTCTGTTGAAACGATGTGGCTATGCAAAATCACTTGATGTTTTTGGAACTAGTGAATGTAACGCACCAATGTAAACTCTGATTTTTTTATATGAATATGAACTTTATCAAACAAAACATGCACGTATTGTGTAACATGAAGTCCTATGAGTGTCATCTGATGAAGATCATCAAAGGTTAGTGATTAATTTTGTCTCTATTTCTGCTTTTTGTGACTGCTATATTTTGCTGGAAAAATGGCTGTGCTTATTGTGGTTTTGTGGTGACCTAACAATCGTTTGTAGTGCTTTCGCTGAAAAGCATATTTGAAATCGGACACTTTGGTGGGATTAACAACAAGATGACCTTTAAAATGATATAAGACACATGTATATTTGAGGAATTTTAATTATGAGATTTCTGTTGATTGAATTTGGCGCCCTGCACCTTCACTGACTGTTGTCATATCGACGCCGTTAGCGGGATGCAGCCATAAAATGTGTGTGTCTTGAGTTGTAGTTATGATGTGTGTGTGTGTGTGTGTGTATGTGTGTGTGTGTGTGTGTGTGTGTGTGTGTGTGTGTGTGTGTGTGTGTGTGTGTGTGTGTGTGTGTGTGTTTCAAGTTGTTATTGCCACACACACACAGGTACAGCCAAGTGCCTTTCCTGCTTGCTGTTTTCCGACAATGCAGTAAACGATATCAGAATTTAAAATTTAAAAAAATAATTAAATCAATTTGATTAAAAACAAATATTTATTTATTTTTTATTTTACCGTTATTTTACCAGGTAAGTTGACTGAGAACACGTTCTCATTTGCAGCAACGACCTGGGGAATAGTTACAGGGGAGAGGAGGGGGATGAATGAGCCAATTGTAAAATATGAAGAACACAAGAAGGAAGTAAGCTATTTACAGGTCCAGGGTCAGTAGCTATTTACAGGTCCAGGGTCAGTAGCTATTTACAGGTCCAGGGTCAGTAGCTATTTACAGGTCCAGGGTCAGTAGCTATATACAGGTCCAGGGTCAGTAGCTATATAAAGGTCCAGGGTCAGTAGCTATGTACAGGTCCAGGGTCAGTAGCTATTTACAGGTCCAGGGTCAGTAGCTATTTACAGGTCCAGGGTCAGTAGCTATTTACAGGTCCAGGGTCAGTAGCTATATAAAGGTCCAGGGTCAGTAGCTATTTACAGGTCAAGGGTCAGTAGCTATGTACAGGTCCAGGGTCAGTAGCTGTTTACAGGTCCAGGGTCAGTAGCTATGTACAAGTCCAGGGTCAGTAGCTGTTTACAGGTCCAGGGTCAGTAGCTGTTTACAGGTCCAGGGTCAGTAGCTATGTACAGGTCCAGGGTCAGTAGCTATGTACAGGTCCAGGGTCAGTAGCTATTTACATGTCCAGGGTCAGTAGCTATTTACAGGTCCCATCATATATGCATAGTCACTTTAACCATATCTACATGTACATACTATCTCAATCAGCCTGACTAACCGGTGTCTGTATATAGCCTCTCTACTGTATATAGCCTCTCTACTGTATGTAGCCTCTCTACTGTATATAGCCTCTCTACTGTATATAGCCTCTACTGTATATAGCCTCTCTACTGTATATAGCCTCTCTACTGTATATAGCCTCTCTACTGTATATAGCCTCTCTACTGTATATAGCCTCTCTACTGTATATAGCCTCTCTACTGTATATAGCCTCTACTGTATATAGCCTCTCTACTGTATATAGCCTCTCTACTGTATATAGCCTCTCTACTGTATATAGCCTCTACTGTATATAGCCTCTACTGTATATAGCCTCGCTACTGTATATAGCCTCTCTACTGTATATAGCCTCCCTACTGTATATAGCCTCTCTACTGTATATAGCCTCTCTACTGTATATAGCCTCCCTACTGTATATAGCCTCCCTACTGTATATAGCCTCTCTACTGTATATAGCCTCTCTACTGTATATAGCCTCTCTACTGTATATAGCCTCTCTACTGTATACAGCCCCTCTACTGTATATAGCCTCTCTACTGTATATAGCCTCTCTACTGTATATAGCCTCCCTACTGTATATAGCCTCCCTACTGTATATAGCCTCTCTACTGTATATAGCCTCTCTACTGTATATAGCCTCTCTACTGTATACAGCCTCTCTACTGTATATAGCCTCTCTACTGTATATAGCCTCTGTACTGTATATAGCCTCTACTGTATATAGCCTCTCTACTGTATATAGCCTCTGTACTGTATATAGCCTCTCTACTGTATATAGCCCCTCTACTGTATATAGCCTCTACTGTATGTAGCCTCTCTACTGTATATAGCCTCTCTACTGTATATAGCCTCTCTACTGTATATAACCTCTCTACTGTATATAGCCTCCCTACTGTATGTAGCCTCTCTACTGTATATAGCCTCCCTACTGTATATAGCCTCTCTACTGTATATAGCCTCTCTACTGTATGTAGCCTCTCTACTGTATATAGCCCCTCTACTGTATGTAGCCTCTCTACTGTATGTAGCCTCTCTACTGTATATAGCCTCTCTACTGTATATAGCCTCTGTACTGTATATAGCCTCTCTACTGTATATAGCCCCTCTACTGTATATAGCCTCTACTGTATGTAGCCTCTCTACTGTATATAGCCTCTCTACTGTATATAGCCTCTCTACTGTATATAGCCTCTCTACTGTATATAGCCTCTCTACTGTATATAGCCTCTCTACTGTATATAGCCTCTCTACTGTATATAGCCTCTCTACTGTATATAGCCTCTCTACTGTATATAGCCTCTCTACTGTATATAGCCTCTCTACTGTATATAGCCTCCCTACTGTATATAGCCTCTCTACTGTATGTAGCCTCTCTACTGTATATAGCCTCCCTACTGTATATAGCCTCTCTACTATATATAGCCTCTCTACTGTATATAGCCTCTCTACTGTATATAGCCTCTCTACTGTATATAGCCTCTCTACTGTATATAGCCTCCCTACTGTATATAGCCTCTCTACTGTATGTAGCCTCTCTACTGTATATAGCCTCTCTACTGTATATAGCCTCTGTACTGTATGTAGCCTCTCTACTGTATATAGCCTCTCTACTGTATATAGCCTCTGTACTGTATATAGCCTCTCTACTGTATATAGCCTCTCTACTGTATATAGCCTCTGTACTGTATATAGCCTCTCTACTGTATATAGCCTCCCTACTGTATATAGCCTCTCTACTGTATGTAGCCTCTCTACTGTATATAGCCTCTCTACTGTATATAGCCTCTGTACTGTATGTAGCCTCTCTACTGTATATAGCCTCTCTACTGTATATAGCCTCTGTACTGTATATAGCCTCTCTACTGTATATAGCCTCTCTACTGTATATAGCCTCTGTACTGTATATAGCCTCTCTACTGTATATAGCCTCTGTACTGTATATAGCCTCTCTACTGTATATAGCCTCTCTACTGTATATAGCCTCTCTACTGTATATAGCCTCTGTACTGTATATAACCTCTCTACTGTATATAGCCTCTCTACTGTATATAGCCTCTCTGCTGTATATAGCCTCTCTACTGTATATAGCCTCCCTACTGTATATAGCCTCTCTACTGTATGTAGCCTCTCTACTGTATATAGCCTCTCTACTGTATATAGCCTCTGTACTGTATGTAGCCTCTCTACTGTATATAGCCTCTCTACTGTATATAGCCTCTGTACTGTATATAGCCTCTCTACTGTATATAGCCTCTCTACTGGATATAGCCTCTACTGTATATAGCCTCTCTACTGTATATAGCCTCTCTACTGTATATAGCCTCTCTACTGTATATAGCCTCTGTACTGTATATAGCCTCTCTACTGTATATAGCCTCTCTACTGTATATAGCCTCTACTGTATATAGCCTCTCTACTGTATATAGCCTCCCTACTGTATATAGCCTCTCTACTGTATATAGCCTCCCTACTGTATATAGCCTCTCTACTGTATATAGCCTCTGTACTGTATTTAGCCTCTCTACTGTATATAGCCTCTCTACTGTATATAGCCTCTACTGTATATAGCCTCTCTACTGTATATAGCCTCCCTACTGTATATAGCCTCTCTACTGTATATAGCCTCCCTACTGTATATAGCCTCGCTACTTTATATAGCCTCTCTACTGTATATAGCCTCTCTACTGTATATAGCCTCGCTACTTTATATAGCCTCTCTACTGTATATAGCCTCTCTACTGTATATAGCCTCGCTACTGTTTTTAGCCTCTCTACTGTATGTAGCCTCTCTACTGTATATAGCCTCTCTACTGTATATAGCCTCTCTACTGTATATAGCCTCTCTACTGTATATAGCCTCTCTACTGGATATAGCCTCTATACTGTATATAGCCTCTCTACTGTATATAGCCTCGCTACTGTTTTTAGCCTCTCTACTGTATGTAGCCTCTCTACTGTATATAGCCTCTCTACTGTATATAGCCTCTCTACTGTATATAGCCTCTCTACTGTATATAGCCCCTCTACTGTATATAGCCTCTCTACTGGATATAGCCTCTCTACTGTATATAGCCTCTCTACTGGATATAGCCTCTCTACTGTATATAGCCTCGCTACTGTTTTTAGCCTCTCTACTGTATATAGCCTCTCTACTGTATATAGCCTCTCTACTGTATATAGCCTCTCTACTGTATATAGCCTCTCTACTGTATATAGCCTCGCTACTGTTTTTAGCCTCTCTACTGTATGTAGCCTCTCTACTGTATATAGCCTCTCTACTGTATATAGCCTCTCTACTGTATATAGCCTCTACTGTATATAACCTCGCTACTGTATATAGCCTCACTACTGTATATAGCCTCTCTACTGTATATAGCCTCTCTACTGTATATAGCCTCTCTACTGTATATAGCCTCCCAACTGTATATAGCCTCCCTACTGTATGTAGCCTCTCTACTGTATGTAGCCTTACTACTGTATATAGCCTCTCTACTGTATATAGCCTCCCTACTGTATGTAGCCTCTGTACTGTATATAGCCTCTCTACTGTATATAGCCTCTCTACTGGATATAGCCTCTCTACTGTATTTAGCCTCTCTACTGTATATAGCCTCTCTACTGGATATAGCCTCTCTACTGTATATAGCCTCTCTACTGTATTTAGCCTCTCTACTGTATATAGCCTCTCTACTGTATATAGCCTCTCTACTGTATATAGCCTCTCTACTGTATAGAGCCTCGCTACTGTTTATAGCCTCTCTACTGTATATAGCCTCTACTGTATATAGCCTCTACTGTATATAGCCTCTACTGTATATAGCCTCTCTACTGTATATAGCCTCTCTACTGTTTATCTTTAAGGTTAGGAGCTAGGGTTAGGGTTAGGGTTAGGAGCTAGGGATAGTTTTAGGGTTAGGAGCTAGGGTTAGTTTTAGGGTTAGGAGCTAGGGATAGGGTTAGGAGCTAGGGTTAGTTTTAGGGTTAGGAGCTAGGGATAGGGTTAGGACTAGGAGCTAGGGTTAGGGTTAGGAGCTAGGGTTAGGGTTAGGAGCTAGGGTTAGTTTTAGGGTTAGGAGCTAGGGTTAGGGTTAGGACTAGGAGATAGGGTTAGGGTTAGGAGCTAGGGTTAGTTTTAGGGTTAGGAGCTAGGGTTAGGGTTAGGACTAGGAGATAGGGTTAGGGTTAGGAGCTAGGGTTAGTTTTAGGGTTAGAAGCTCGGGTTTGGAGCTAGGGTTAGGTTTAGGTTCTAGGTATGATTTGAGGGTTAGGAGCTATGGTTAGGTTTAGTAGCTAGGGTTAGGTTATGGTTAGGGGTGTAAGTGAGTGTGCATAGAGACAGTGGGTTAGGGTTAGGAGCTAGGGTTAGGTTATGGTTAGGGGTGTAAGTGAGTGTGCATAGAGACAGTGGGTTAGGGTTAGGAGCTAGGGTTAGGTTATGGTTAGGGGTGTAAGTGAGTGTGCATAGAGACAGTGGGTTAGGGTTAGGGTTAGGAGCTGGGTTAGGTTTAGGAGCTAGGGTTAGGTTATGGTTAGGGGTGTAAGTGAGTGTGCATAGAGACAGTGGGTTAGGGTTAGGAGCTAGGGTTAGGTCATGGTTAGGGGTGTAAGTGAGTGTGCATAGAGACAGTGGGTTAGGGTTAGGAGCTAGGGTTAGGTTATGGTTAGGGGTGTAAGTGAGTGTGCATAGAGACAGTGGGTTAGGGTTAGGGTTAGGAGCTAGGGTTAGATTATGGTTAGGGGTGTAAGTGAGTGTGCATAGAGACAGTGGGTTAGGGTTAGGGTTAGGAGCTGGGTTAGGGTTAGGAGCTAGGGTTAGATTATGGTTAGGGGTGTAAGTGAGTGTGCATAGAGACAGTGGGTTATGGTTAGGGTTAGGAGCTAGGGTTAGGGTTAGGAGCTAGGGTTAGATTATGGTTAGGGGTGTAAGTGAGTGTGCATAGAGACAGTGGGTTAGGGTTAGGGTTAGGAGCTGGGTTAGGGTTAGGAGCTAGGGTTAGATTATGGTTAGGGGTGTAAGTGAGTGTGCATAGAGACAGTGGGTTAGGGTTAGGAGCTGGGTTAGGGTTAGGAGCTAGGGTTAGGTTATGGTTAGGGGTGTAAGTGAGTGTGCATAGAGACAGTGGGTTAGGGTTAGGGTTAGGAGCTAGGGTTAGGTTATGGTTAGGGGTGTAAGTGAGTGTGCATAGAGACAGTGGGTTAGGGTTAGGGTTAGGAGCTGGGTTAGGGTTAGGAGCTAGGGTTAGGTTATGGTTAGGGGTGTAAGTGAGTGTGCATAGAGACAGTGGGTTAGGATTAGGGTTAGGAGCTGGGTTAGGGTTAGGAGCTAGGGTTAGATTATGGTTAGGGGTGTAAGTGAGTGTGCATAGAGACAGTGGGTTAGGGTTAGGGTTAGGAGCTAGGGTTAGGGTTAGGAGCTAGGGTTAGATTATGGTTAGGGGTGTAAGTGAGTGTGCATAGAGACAGTGGGTTAGGGTTAGGGTTAGGAGCTAGGGTTAGGGTTAGGAGCTAGGGTTAGATTATGGTTAGGGGTGTAAGTGAGTGTGCATAGAGACAGTGGGTTAGGGTTAGGGTTAGGAGCTGGGTTAGGGTTAGGAGCTAGGGTTAGATTATGGTTAGGGATGTAAGTGAGTGTGCATAGAGACAGTGGGTTAGGGTTAGGGTTAGGAGCTGGGTTAGGGTTAGGAGCTAGGGTTAGATTGTGGTTAGGGGTGTAAGTGAGTGTGCATAGAGACAGTGGGTTAGGGTTAGGGTTACGGTTAGGAGCTGGGTTAGGGTTAGGAGCTGGGTTAGGGTTAGGAGCTAGGGTTAAGTTATGGTTAGGGGTGTAAGTGAGTGTGCATAGAGACGGTGGGTTATGGTTAGGGTTAGGAGCTAGGGTTAGATTATGGTTAGGGGTGTAAGTGAGTGTGCATAGAGACAGTGGGTTAGGGTTAGGGTTAGAAGCTATGGTTAGGGTTAGGAGCTGGGTTAGGGTTAGGAGCTGGGTTAGGGTTAGGAGCTAGGGTTAGGTTATGGTTAGGGGTGTAAGTGAGTGTGCATAGAGACAGTGGGTTAGGGTTAGGAGCTGGGTTAGGGTTAGGAGCTAGGGTTAGGTTATGGTTAGGGGTGTAAGTGAGTGTGCATAGAGACAGTGGGTTAGGGTTAGGAGCTGGGTTAGGGTTAGTAGCTAGGGTTAGGTTATGGTTAGGGGTGTAAGTGAGTGTGCATAGAGACAGTGGGTTAGGGTTAGGAGCTAGGGTTAGGTTATGGTTAGGGGTGTAAGTGAGTGTGCATAGAGACAGGGGGTTAGGGTTAGGGTTAGGAGCTGGGTTAGGTTTAGGAGTGTAAGTGAGTGTGCATAGAGACGGTGCCAAAAATAAATACAACGGTCAACTCAGATAGTCTTTGTAGCCATTTTGTTATCTATTTACAGTGGCTTGAGAAAGTTTTCACCTCAGCATTTTTCCTATTTTGTTGCCTTTACAACCTGGAATTAAAAATTATTTTGGGGTGGTTTGTATCATTTGATTTACACAACATGCCTACCACTTTAAGATGACAATTTTTGGGGTGTGAAACAAACAAGAAAAAAGACAAAAAAACAGAACTTGAGCGTGCATAACTATTCAGCTACCCAAAGTCAATACTTTGTAGAGCCACCTTTTGCAGCAATTACAGCTGCAAGTCTCTTGGGGTATGTCTCTATAAGCTTGGCACATCTAGCCACTGGGATTTTTGTCCATTCTTCAAGGCAAAACTGCTCCAGCTCCTTCAAGTTGGATGGGTTCCGCTGGTGTACAGCAATCTTTAAGTCATACCACAGATTCTCAATTGGATTGAGGTCTGGGCTTTGACTAGGCCATTCCAAGACATTAAAATGTTTCCCCTTAAACCACTCGAGGGTTGCTTTAGCAGTATGCTTATGGTCATTTCCTGCTGAAAGATGAACCTCCGTCCCAGTCTCAGATCTCTGGAAGACTGAAACAGGTTTCTGTCAAGAATTTCCCTGTATTTAGCGCCATCTATCATTCCTTCAATTCTGACCAGTTTCCCCGTCCCTTCCAATGAAAAACATCCCAACAGCATGATACTATCACCGCCATGCTTCACTGTGGGGATGATGATCTCGGGGTGATGAGAGGTGTTGGGTTTACGTCAGACATAGCATTTTCCTTGATGGCCAAAAAGTTCAATTTTATTCTCATCTGACCAGAGTACCTTCTTCCATATGTTTGGAGAGTCACCCACATGCATTTTGGTGAACACCAAACGTGTTTGCTTATTTTTTTCTTTTGCAATGGCTTTTTTCTGGTCACTCTTCCGTAAAGCCCAGCTCCGTGGAGTGTACGGCTTAAAGAGGTCCTATGGACAGCTACTCCAATCTCCGCTATGGAGCTTAGCAGCTCCTTCAGAGTTATCTTTGGTCTCTTTGTTGTCTCTCTGATTAATGCCCTCCATGACTGGTCTGTGAGTTTTGGAGGGCGGCCCTCTCTTGGCAGGTTTGTTGTGGTGCCATATTCTTTCCATTTCTTTATATAATGAATTTAACGGTGCTCTGTGGGATGTTCAAAGTTTCAGATATTTTTTTATAACCCAACCCTGATCTGTACTTCTCCACAACTTTGTCCCTGACCTGTTTGGAGAGCTCCTTGGTCTTCATGGTGCTGCTTGCTTGGTGGGTCCCCTTGCTTAGTGGTGTTGCAGACTCTGGGGCCTTTCAGAACAAGTGTATATATACTGAGATCATGTGACAGATCATGTGACACTTAGATTGCACACAGGTGGACTTTATTTAACTAATTATGTGACTTCTGAAGGTAACTGGTTTTTACCAGATCTTATTGAGGGGCTTCATAGCAAAGGGGGTGAATATATATGCACAAACCACTTTTCCTTTTTTTTCTATTTTTGTTGTTGAAATAATACAGTTTTTTCATTTCACTTCACCAATTTGGTGACTATTTTGTGTTTGTCCATTACATGAAATCCAAAATAAAATCTATTTAAATTACAGGTTGTAATGCAACAAAATAGGAAAAAGGGCGAAAAAGGGGGATGAATACTTTTGCAAGGCGCCGTAGCAGTCTTATGGGGATAGAAGCTTCTTGGTGTCGGCCTTGATGCTCCGCTAACGACGAGAGAAAAGTATATTTCTTGGGTGGATATAGTATATTCCTTTTACATCACCTGATATAGAGGTCCTGGATGGCAGGCAGCTGGGCACCAGTACTGGGCTGTCCTCTGTAGTACCCTGCATGTTTGTGTTTAACCATGTCTGTCTCACTCTGAGCAACATATTGACATGCAGTATACATACTTTTTTTTTTTCAATGTTCTTGTCAAATGTCTTGCTTTAAAAGCCAGATGCTCCAATTAGCTTTGTGCTGTCACGCTCTTCTTATTATCCAGCGTAATGATGTTTGTTCACTCCTCAAATTTCCCTAAGTGTTTGCACAGCTGCCGAACAGAATGACAGGATGGAATAAAAGAACTGACCGAGTCAAATGGAGCCAAGGCAGGTGTGCGTGCGTGTGTGTGTGTGTGTGCGTGTGTGTGTGCGTGTGTGTGTGTGTGTGTGTGTGTGTGTGTGTGTGTGTGTGTGTGTGTGTGTGTGTGTGTGTGTGTGTGTGTGTGTGTGCGCGTGTCTGTGTGTGCGTGTGCGTGTGTGCGTGTGTGTGTGTGTGTGTGTGTGTGTGTGTGCGTGTCTGTGTGTGTGTGCGTGTCTGTGTGTGCGTGTGTGCGTGTGTGTGTTCGTGTGTGTTCGTGTGTGTTCGTGTGTGTGTGTGTGTGTGTGTGTGTGTGTGTCTGTGTGTGTGTGTGCGTGCGTGCTTGCGTGTGTTCAAGGGATTTCCCTATTCCCTGATCCCTGACTGTTTGTTAATACCTCTATTGACAGGATGTGGTCTGTGTGTCAAGGAGATTAAAAAGTCCATGGAGATGTCCCAAATGGCACCCTGTCCCCTATATAGTGCACTACCAGTGGTCAAAAGTGGTACACTATGTAGGGAACAGAGAACCATTTGGGACACAGACCCTGTCTTTCTCCTGGCTAGAACTGCTGGGTAGAACTAGACCATTGTCTGTGTTGTTTAAACTGAGACGTTGGGCTTGCCAGGAGCCTGGTAATGTCCCTGAGAGTCTGAAAACAATTGAATTGTGTTTCTCACGCATCCCCAAGTCCTCAGTTGACCTAGAGCAAGGTGTCCAACTCATTTAGGCCCGGAGAATGCGTTCGGTGTTCAACGAAGTCCGGAGGGCCTCAGTGAGACGTGGTTATATTTCCTCGCCGTCAATAGATATTACGGCTGTGTGCCTATTAATGGTTGATGTGGTTGAGATGGCGTCAACAGAGGGTGCCTCGTCTCGAGCTCCGAGAAAACATTGCAAATTTCTACATTTTTGGGGGGGGGATTTAGTGTGTTTTGAAAAAAAAATCAATTAATCAGTTTGATTTCAATACTAAATACAGAACATATATAATCTACATATAATATGTAGAACTATTAGATTACGAATCTCTGGGTACCTCCCCAAATTCCCTGAAATGGCGGAAAAATGGACTAGGTTCTTCGGCGAGGTGGCAAGCTACTTGGGAGTCCCAACGAAGACGTCGACGGAGAGACAGATATAGTCTTAGGGAGATTAAGTAAGTAATTTGTAAAAGTAATTTGCGGAAAGTGCTCCCATATTATTACCAACACATCGACTGTCTTACTCGTGGAAATTCACCTCTTGACCACGTTTACACGCTTTTTCGGGCCACTGGTATAAAACCCTCTCCCGTCCTCCTTTTGACAAATCCAATCATGACTCCATCTTGTTTCTCACCGCCTACAAACAAAAAAACACAAGAGGGAAGTTCCGGTGGCCAGGTCTGTACAGCGTTGGTCCGACCAATCAGAATTCACGCTCCAAGTCTATTTTGATCACGTGGGCTGGAATATGTTCTGCGTCTCCTTGGAGATAACATTAATGAATACGCCGACTCAGTCACCGGATTTATAAAAAAATATAGAATATATTATTATTATTATATATATATATTATATATTATTATTATTTTATAGAATACATAGAAGACATAACGCCAATAGTGTCTTACAACACGTTCCCGAATCAAAAAACGTGGATTGATAGCAGCCTTGTAGGAGAACTGAAAGAGAGAGATTCTGCTTATAAACAGTGTAAGGTGACCGGGGACAACTGTTTGGTTAAACAGTACAAATACTACCTACGCAGATCGATCAAGACGGCGAAACACAAGTATAGGGACAAAGTGGAGGAGCAATTGAGAGGGTCAGATATGAGGCGTATGTGGCAGGGGCTCGTAATGATCACGGAGTACAAAAAAGGAAAGCCAACCACATCTCGGTCGCCAACGCCACCCTACTGGATGGGAGATGAACACCTTTTTTTCTCACGATTCGTAGAGATTTGTAGAGATTCGTAGAGATTCGTAGAGATTTGTAGAGATTCGTAGAGATTCGTAGAGATTCGTAGAGATTTTTAGAGATTCGTAGAGATTCGTAGAGATTTGTAGAGATTTGTAGAGATTCGTAGAGATTCGTAGAGATTTGTAGAGATTTGTAGAGATTTGTAGAGATTCGTAGAGATTCGTAGAGATTTGTAGAGATTCGTAGAGATTTGTAGAGATTCGTAGAGATTGGTAGAGATTCGTAGAGATTCGTAGAGATTCGTAGAGATTCGTAGAGATTTGTAGAGATTCGTAGAGATTCGTAGAGATTCGTAGAGATTCGTAGAGAGCCCCTGATGACAACGTGGACTACACTCTCTCAGTCTCCCCTGAGAACGTAAAGTCATTCAAACGTGTTAACCCTCGCAAGCCTGCCGGGCCCAGACGGCATACCTAGCCGTGTCCTCTGAGCATGTGCAGACCAGCTGGCTGTCAATCTCTCTCTAGCTCAGGCCTCTATACCAAACCTGCTTCAAGATGTCCACTATCATCCCCTTTCCCAAGAAAGGGAAAGTAAGTGAACTGAATGACTACCAACCAGTAACCCTCACTTCAGTCATCAAGAAGTCCTTCGAAAGACCACATCACCTTCTCCCTCCCCGACACACTCAACCCTCTCCAATTCTCCTACTGCCCTGATAGATCCACGGACGATACAATCACCATTGCACTGAACACTGCCCTCACCCACCTGGACAAAAAGATTGCATATGTGAGGATGCTGTTCATTGAATATAGCTCAGCCTTCAATATCATAGTGTCCTATCAGCTCATTAGAAAGCTCACGGTCCTGGGTCTGAACTCCTCCCTACGCAATTGGGTCCTGGACTTCTTGACTTGCCGCCCCGAGGTGGTGAAGGTGAGTCCTCAATCCATTCCTGTACTCACTCTATACCCACAACTGCGTGGCCTCACACAGTTCCAATTCCATCATCAAGTTCACTGAAGACACGATAGTAGTAGACCTGATTACCAACAATGACCAGACTACAGGGAGGAGTTAGGCATTCTGAAGGCGTGCTGCCATGTAGACAACCTCTCCTTCAACGTTAGCAAAACAAAGGAGATGATTGTGGACTTCAGGACGAATCAGGCTGGACACGCCCCCATCCTCATCAACGGGGCTGCCGTGGAGACGGTCAGTATCTTCAAATTCCTCAGAGAAGCTGAAATGGTCTAACCACACGAACACCTTAGTGAAGAAGGCACAACAGCGGCTCTTCAACCTCAGGATGCTGAAGAAATACGGCCTGTCCCCGAGGGCCCTCACAGTGTTCTACAGGAGCACCATTGAGAGCATCCTGTCGGGCTGCATCACAGTGTTCTACAGAAGCACCATCGAGAGCCTCCTGTCGGGCTGCATCACAGTGTTCTACAGGAGCACCATCGCGAGCATCCTGTCGGGCTGCATCACAGTGTTCTACAGGAGCACCATCTAGAGCATACTGTCAGGCTACATCACAGTGTTCTACTGAAGCACCGTCGAGAGCATACTGTCGGGCTGCATCACAGTGTTCTACAGAAGCACCATTGAGAGCATCCTGTCGGGCTGCATCACAGTGTTCTACAGGAGCATCATCGAGAGCATCCTGTCAGGCTGCATCACAGTGTTCTACAGGAGCACCATTGAGAGCATACTGTCAGGCTGCATCACAGTGTTCTACTGAAGCACCGTCGAGAGCATCCTGTCGGGCTGCATCACAGTGTTCTACAGAAGCACCATCGAGAGCATACTGTCAGGCTGCATCACAGTGTTCTACTGAAGCACCGTCGAGAGCATCCTGTCGGGCTGCATCACAGTGTTCTACAGGAGCACCATCGAGAGCATACTGTCAGGCTGCATCACAGTGTTCTACTGAAGCACCGTCGAGAGCCTCCTGTCGGGCTGCATCACAGTGTTCTACAGAAGCACCTTCGAGAGCCTCCTGTCGGGCTGCATCACAGTGTTCTACAGGAGCACCGTCGAGAGCCTCCTGTCGGGCTGCATCACAGCCTGGTACGGCACCTCCAACGATGCGGACCAGAATGTGCTTCAGATGGTGATATCTGCAGCCGAACGCACCATTGGGTGTACACTGCCTGACCTACGGGACGCCAATAACACCTTTAGTTACCGGAAGGCCAAGAATATCATTAGGGACCCCAGTCAACCAGGCCACTGAATAACCACCACTACTACTCCACATATTAATAATACCCCCCCCACACACACCTCCTCAACAGTCACTTACCTTAAATGCTGCTCCTCCTACTGACATTCCCCCCACACACATGGACACACCTCTTCCCCCACCCCAACGACATTCATTACTGTTGCTGTTGTTAATATGGTCCCACATCCCCTCGATGGTCATGCTGTTCCCCCATGGTCATTCCCCCCTCCCACTCAATGGTCCTTTAGTCTGCCTGCTGTTCCCCCTATGATCATCCCCCCTCCCCCTCAATGGTCCTTTAGTCTGCCTGCTGTTCCCCCTATGATCATCCCCCTCCCCCTCAATGGTCCTTTAGTCTGCCTGCTGTTCCCCCTATCGTCATTCCCCCCTCCCCCTCAATGGTCCTTTAGTCTGCCTGCTGTTCCCTCTACAGTCATTCCCCCTCCCCCTCAATGGTCCTTTAGTCTGCCTGCTGTTCCACCTATGGTCATTCCCCCCTCCCACTCAATGGTCCTTTAGTCTGCCTGCTGTTCCACCTATGGTCATTCCCCCCTCCCACTCAATGGTCCTTTAGTCTGCATGCTGTTCCCTCGATAGTCATCCCCCCTCCCCCTCAATGGTCCTTTAGTCTGCCTGCTGTTCCCCCTATGATCATTCCCCCCTCCCCTTCAATGGTCCTTTAGTCTGCCTGCTGTTCCCCCTATGATCATTCCCCCCTCCCACTCAATGGTCCTTTAGTCTGCCTGCTGTTCCCCCTATGATCATTCCCCCCTCCCACTCAATGGTCCTTTAGTCTGCCTGCTGTTCCCCCTATGATCATTCCCCCCTCCCACTCAATGGTCCTTTAGTCTGCCTGCTGTTCCCCCTATGATCATTCCCCCCTCCCACTCAATGGTCCTTTAGTCTGCCTGCTGTTCCCCCGATAGCCACCCCCCCTCCCCCTCAATGGTCCTTTAGTCTGCCTGCTGCTCCCCCGACAGCCACCCCCCCTCCCCCTCAATGGTCCTTTAGTCTGCCTGCTGTTCCCTCTATAGTCATTCCCCCCTCCCACTCAATGGTCCTTTAGTCTGCCTGCTGTTCCCCCTATGATCATCCCCCCCCCTTCAATGGCCCTTTAGTATGCCTGCTGTTCCCCCTATGATCACCCCCCCCTTCAATGGCCCTTTAGTATGCCTGCTGTTCCCCCTATGATCACCCCCCCCCCCCCTTCAATGGTCCTTTAGTATGCCTGCTGTTCCCCCTATGATCACCCCCCCCCCTTCAATGGTCCTTTAGTCTGCCTGCTGTTCCCCCTATGATCATTCCCCCCTCCCCTTCAATGGTCCTTTAGTCTGCCTGCTGTTCCCCCTATGATCATCCCCCCACACCCCATCAACGGTCTTTACTGTGCCTTCACCCCAATGGACCAGTATTTCTTCATCACTGCTACAGTTGTGATGTGTATAGTGTTATTTATATTGCTGTGTTTATTACTCTGCTGTATTCCCACTCAATCCCTATTGAATTACTACATACTGCCCACACATTACTGCTGTATTCCCACTCAATCCCTATTGAATTACTACATACTGCCCACACATTACTGCTGTATCTTTTTATGTCGTAGCCACATTTCTCAAACACACGTACTTATTAGCTAGCATGATGAAAAAAAAGAGGCTACCTAGCTACATTTCAATGGGACTAGCAAACGGCTAGGCTAAGCACAACACCTTTTTTGGGCTAACAATCGTTTTTATGTTGTATAAAGTCATTTAAACGTCTAAACAACGACATGGACATAGTCATAAAGCTAAAGGGAAGTTCAACGTCCACATGGATGAATAAAGGGCTATGAAAGACAGGATGACAAGGGAAGGAAGATGGTTACATTGTGGATCGTAAGAAAAACAGTAGCTAGCGATTCAACCAACAACTTGCTGTTTTGTCTTCTTCTGCGGTTGCAAAAAAGCCTCTGTAGTCTGGTTGTGGTGTTGTGACTACTTATTTACTACCAACATCAAGTAGTAAAAACTCCACCCGATTACTATGGGAAACTACTGTTTTCCTACTGAACACTACAACACTGTATATGTGTATCTTGAGTAATGCATAAACTACACAATCCCTACCACTCCGTACATCGTCTCTGCGGCACAATTAGGTTGTGTATTAATTTAGTAGTACATTTTCATGAGGGCACTCCAACGTCACTGACGACTGTCGGTCAAACTAACGAGACTGAAGACTCTCTGTCTATATAACGAGACTGAAGACTCTCTGTCTATATAACGAGACTGAAGACTCTCGGTCTATATAACGAGACTGAAGACTCTCTGTCTATATAACGAGACTGAAGACTCTCTGTCTATCTAACGAGACTGAAGACTCTTGGTCTATATAACGAGACTGAAGACTCTTGGTCTATATAACGAGACTGAAGACTGCGGGTCTATCTAACGAGACTGAAGTCTCTCGGTCTATATAACGAGACTGAAGTCTCTCGGTCTATATAACGAGACTGAAGACTGCGGGTCTATCTAACGAGACTGAAGACTCTCGGTCTATATAACGAGACTGAAGACTCTCGGTCTATATAACGAGACTGAAGACTCTTGGTCTATATAACGAGACTGAAGACTCTCTGTCTATATAACGAGACTGAAGTCTCTCGGTCTATATAACGAGACTGAAGACTGCGGGTCTATCTAACGAGACTGAAGACTCTCGGTCTATATAACGAGACTGAAGACTCTTGGTCTATCTAACGAGACTGAAGACTCTCTGTCTATATAACGAGACTGAAGACTCTCGGTCTATCTAACGAGACTGAAGACTGTTTTGTTGAACTCTCTTTGCCCTCTCTGATCCTCCGTCTTTCCAGCCTAGTTACAGTTTTTCTCAGTCGCTTTGTTGCATTTCTTAGATCAAAAGTGCAATTTGTGATACTACTTGTACAAATTCCAAATCATCTAGTCACTTGTGCACATCATTAAAGCACTCTCTTATTCCTTTGAACAAATTGCAATTGATAATGTACAAGTGTCAGCTTATTTCCACATTATCAATTGCTCATGTCATGTTGATCAAAATATAGTAGATGGTTCTCTGTTGAATAGTCTTACCCCTCAAAACATCTAGGCATTAGTTCCTTGCATAAGCCATGACATGCAAAATTGTTGAACTATTTGTCATAAACTGTCAAGCATAGTTTTACACATTTCTATTAGACCTTTTGTACAAAAACGTGAATTGATGAATCGTGCAGGTGAAATTGACCCTCACTCATGAAGGAATGTAAAGTGTTAGTTCAACCAACAATCAACCAGTTGTCTAAATTGCTCAAAGGTGCATCACATGAAGAATCCATTGACAAGCATATATAGACAGACCACAGCACAGAGTTGCAATTTTCCAATAATGGATGGACCAGGGAACGAACAGGTTCAACAGCCAAGAGGAGGAGGAAGAAGAGGAGCAAGAATGCGTGGTGGAAGGCAAAGCAGAGGAAGAGGCAGAAGAGGACATAGGCGCATATCTGATGACATAAGGGCCACTATTGTAGACCATGTTGTCAATCATGGCCTTACAATGGCTGAGGCGGGTCAAAGGGTGCAGCCGAATATTGGGAGATCAACCGTGTCCTCAATAGTTCAAACGTTTCGAAGAGAGAACAGTTATGTCCACCAATGTACAGTGCACTGTTACTGTATATAAGCAGTATACTGTATACTTCCTACAATGCTTCATATTACAGTAGTCCACTTGTATTTCACAGCATACAGAAATATACTCTATACAGATACATACTGCACCTTACATGCACCCACCTGTATGTTTTACAGTAAAATGTGTGTTCGCATAGTTTTTGTCTATGTGAAAGTGTGCGATGCATTTTTCCCCACATAGGACTGCAAGATTACCTCAAACCGGTGGCAGAGGACGCCTTTTCACACCTCAACAGGAGGAGGCTATTTGCACCATGGGCCGAGCAAACAATGCCATGAGACTCAGGGAAATACAAAGGACCATTAAAGAAGACAACGATGTCTTTGAAGACATCCATACGGTTAGCATCTCAACCATCGACAGGGTGCTGCATAGAAACCAGATGAGTAGGAAACAGCTGTACCGTGTACCATTCCAAAGGAATGAGGACAGAGCTAAGGAGCTACGGTACCAGTATGTACAGGTAAAACATATACCCTACTTTACAGCAATATTTTATAGTGATACATAGTACAGTAAGCATAAACTGCACACATTTCCATTGCTGTGGAAGGAACATGCAATATATGTACATTTTATGTCACTCTTCCTTACCAAAACAAATTCAACTGTGTGTTCTGGGTTATAGCGTATAATGGAGTTGGAATCAAGTGAACCCTCTCCGAACTTTGTATACGTGGATGAGGCTGGCTTCAACCTGACCAAATGCAGAAGGCGGGGTCGGAATATCATCGGTCACAGAGCTACTGTGGATTTGCCAGGCCAACGGGGAGGAAATATCAGCATGTGTGCTGCTATTTCGGGGGGCATGGTGTCCTAACCCATATCCCCCTTATAGGGCCATACAACACCCAGCATCTACTCCACTTTTTTGAGACTCTCTACAGGGCTCTCATCCCTGATGATGAGAGGGGTCTGTTAAGAGAGGATTTGCCAAAGTATGTGGTCATTTGTGATAATGTGAGTTTCCATCGATCAAACATCATAAGGCAATAGAATTCCTCCCACCTTATTCACCATTCCTTAACCCAATTGAGGAGTTATTTTCAGCATGGAGGTGGAAGGTGTACGATCGTCAGCCACACATAGATGACCCTGCTGGCTGCAATGGATGCAGCATGTGAGGACATCACAGTAGACGCCTGCAGAGGATGGATAAGGCATTCCAAAAGATTCTTTCCACGTTGCATTGGAAGGGAAAATCTCCGGTGTGATGTGGATGAGAATATGTGGGTCGACAGACAGGAACGTCTGGATGTGTAGAGACAGTACAACAGTGCTGCGGGCAAAGTTGTGCCTTAGGGGTGGTTTCCTGTGTTTCGTTCTAATTTAGTTTTTTGTTCCTTTGTGCCCCTTGGGTTGTCCAGTCTCTTTCAATCAATAACCCGCATACAGTAATATCTAAATAGTACTGTTGAAATTGATATATGCCATAGAAGTGCAGCCTTGTGCATTTTCAATACAGTAACTGTCATCCAAACTGTAGCCTAAGTTTACATCAGGTAATACTGTCAAAGTACACAGTTACACTGACAACATGCCTCAACATTTTGACGACCTTGTTCGTGAACAATGACTCAATGACTTATCATTCTGATGACACTGACATGATCATTGGCATGAATATTTACTTTTGAGAAACGTACTAAGGATTTTTAGTGACTGACTAAGCTTTAGAAACGTATCTATTGTATATTGCAGTTTGTCCAAATTATTCTGAGAAATGCACTTATTATTTTGCACATGTTAGGGATGATGTGAAAAAATGCACCAAAGCGACTGAGAAAAACTGTAAAGGCACTCCCTTCGTCCCTCTTCCTCTGCCGTCTCCCTACAGCGGTAATGAGGTCTTTATAGGAGGCTAGTCAAGGCCGTGCTGTGTGCTCCCTGCTATCTCCAGGCAGTGTGCGGGCTACTTTGCATAATTCAGTAGAAGGGCATTATGAGACAGACAGACAGACAGACAGACAGACAGACAGACAGACAGACAGACAGACAGACAGACAGACAGACAGACAGACAGACAGACAGACAGACAGACAGACAGACAGACAGACAGACAGACAGACAGACAGACAGACAGACAGACAGACAGACAGACAGACAGACAGACAGACAGACAGACGACAGACAGACAGACAGACAGACAGACAGACAGACAGACAGACAGACAGACAGACAGACAGACAGACAGACAGACAGACAGACAGACAGACACAGACAGACAGACAGACAGACAGACAGACAGACAGACAGACAGACAGACAGACAGACAGACAGACAGACAGACAGACAGACAGACAGACAGACAGACAGACAGACAGACAGACAGACAGACAGACAGACAGACAGACAGACAGACAGACAGACAGACAGACAGACAGACAGACAGACAGACAGACAGACAGACAGACAGACAGACAGACAGACAGACAGACAGACTCTCTCTCTCTCTCTCTCTCTCTCTCTCTCTCTCTCTCTCTCTCTCTCTCTCTCTCTCTCTCTCTCTCTCTCTCTCCTCTCTCTCTCTCTCTCTCTCTCTCTCTCTCTCTCTCTCTCTCTCTCTCTCCTCTCTCTCTCTCTCTCTCTCTCTCTCTCTCTCTCTCTCTCTCTCTCTCTCTCTCTCTCTCTCTCTCCTCTCTCTCTCTCTCTCTCTCTCTCTCTCTCTCTCTCTCTCTCTCTCTCTCTCTCTCTCTTCTATTCAAGGTGCTTTATTGGCATGGGAAACATGTGTTAACATTGCCACAGCAAATGAGGTAGCAATACACAAAAGTGAAACAAACAAAACGAATTAACAGTAAACATTACACATTCAGAAGTTTCAAAACAATAAAGACATTATGAGTGTCGAAGGGTGCATTCCACCCCCCTCTCCCCTCGACAGGAGCTCTATCATTCCTCCCCTCGACAGGAGCTCTCTCATTCCACCCCCCCATCTCCCCTCGACAGGAGCTCTCTCATTCCGACCCCATCTCCCCTCGACAGGAGCTCTCTCATTCCACCCCCCCATCTCCCCTCGACAGGAGCTCTCTCATTCCGACCCCCTCTCCCCTCGACAGGAGCTCTCTCATTCCACCCCCCCATCTCCCCTCGACAGGAGCTCTCTCATTCCGACCCCATCTCCCCTCGACAGGAGCTCTCTCATTCCGCCCCTCCTCTCCTCTCGACAGGAGCTCTCTCATTCCGCCCCCCTCTCCCCTCGACAGGAGCTCTCTCATTCCACCCCCCCATCTCCCCTCGACAGGAGCTCTCTCATTCCGACCCCCTCTCCCCTCGACAGGAGCTCTCTCATTCCACCCCCCCATCTCCCCTCGACAGGAGCTCTCTCATTCCGACCCCATCTCCCCTCGACAGGAGCTCTCTCATTCCGCCCCTCCTCTCCTCTCGACAGGAGCTCTCTCATTCCGCCCCCCTCTCCCCTCGACAGGAGCTCTCTCATTCCACCCCCCTCTCCCCTCGACAGGAGCTCTCTCATTCCGCCCCTCGACAGGAGCTCTCTCATTCCACCCCCCCTCTCCCCTCGACAGGAGATCTCTCATTCCCCCCCCCTCTCCCCTCGACAGGAGCTCTCTCATTCCGCCCCCCCCTCTCCCCTCGACAGGAGCTCTCTCATTCCACCCCCCCATCTCCCCTCGACAGGAGCTCTCTCATTCCGCCCCCCTCTCCCCTCGACAGGAGCTCTCTCATTCCCCCCCCTCTCCCCTTGACAGGAGCTCTCTCAGTCCCCCCCCTCTCCCCTTGACAGGAGCTCTCTCATTCCGCCCCCCTCTCCCCTCGACAGGAGCTCTCTCATTCCACCCCCCCATCTCCCCTCGACAGGAGCTCTCTCATTCCGCCCCCCTCTCCCCTCGACAGGAGCTCTCTCATTCCCCCCCCTCTCCCCTTGACAGGAGCTCTCTCATTCCGCCCCCCTCTCCCCTCGACAGGAGCTCTCTCATTCCGCCCCCCTCTCCCCTCGACAGGAGCTCTCTCATTCCGCCCCCCTCTCCCCTCGACAGGAGCTCTCTCATTCCGCCCCCCCTCTCCCCTCGACAGGAGCTCTCTCATTCCGCCCCTCGACAGGAGCTCTCTCATTCCGCCCTCCTCTCCCCTCGACAGGAGCTCTCTCATTCCGCCCCCCCCTCCCCTCGACAGGAGCTCTCTCATTCCGCCCCCCTCTCCCCTTGACAGGAGCTCTCTCATTCTGCCCCCCCTCTCCCCTCGACAGGAGCTCTCTCATTCCGCCCCCCCTCTCCCCTCGACAGGAGCTCTCTCATTCTGCCCCCCCTCTCCCCTCGACAGGAGCTCTCTCATTCCCCCCCCTCTCCCCTCGACAGGAGCTCTCTCATTCCGCCCCCCCTCTCCCCTCGACAGGAGCTCTCTCATTCCCCCCCCTCTCCCCTCGACAGGAGCTCTCTCATTCCCCCCCCTCTCCCCTCGACAGGAGCTCTCTCATTCCCCCCCCTCTCCCCTCGACAGGAGCTCTCTCATTCTGCCCCCCCTCTCCCCTCGACAGGAGCTCTCTCATTCCCCCCCCTCTCCCCTCGACAGGAGCTCTCTCATTCCCCCCCTCTCCCCTCGACAGGAGCTCTCTCATTCCGCCCCCCCTCTCCCCTCGACAGGAGCTCTCTCATTCCGCCCCCCCTCTCCCCTCGACAGGAGCTCTCTCATTCCGCCCCTCGACAGGAGCTCTCTCATTCCGCCCCCCCCTCTAGCCTCGACAGGAGCTCTCTCATTCCCCCCCCCTCTCCCCTCGACAGGAGCTCTCTCATTCCCCCCCTCCCCTCGACAGGAGCTCTCTCATTCCGCCCCCCTCTCCCCTTGACAGGAGCTCTCTCATTCTGCCCCCCCTCTCCCCTCGACAGGAGCTCTCTCATTCTGCCCCCCCTCTCCCCTCGACAGGAGCTCTCTCATTCCGCCCCCCCTCTCCCCTGGACAGGAGCTCTCTCATTCTGCCCCCCCTCTCCCTCGACAGGAGCTCTCTCATTCCGCCCCCTCTCCCCTCGACAGGAGCTCTCTCATTCCACCCCCCTCCCCCCTCGACAGGAGCTCTCTCATTCCCCCCCCTCTCCCCTCGACAGGAGCTCTCTCATTCCCCCCCCCTCTCCCCTCGACAGGAGCTCTCTCATTCCGCCCCTCGACAGGAGCTCTCTCATTCCACCCCCTCTCCCCTCGACAGGAGCTCTCTCATTCCGCCCCCCCTCTCCCCTCGACAGGAGCTTTCTCATTCCCCCCCCCCCCCTCTCCCCTCGACAGGAGCTCTCTCATTCCGCCCCCCCTCTCCCCTCGACAGGAGCTCTCTCATTCCCCCCCCCTCTCCCCTCGACAGGAGCTCTCTCATTCCGCCCCCTCTCCCCTCGACAGGAGCTCTCTCATTCCGCCCCTCGACAGGAGCTCTCTCATTCTGCCCCCCCTCTCCCCTCGACAGGAGCTCTCTCATTCCCCCCCCCCTCCCCCCTCGACAGGAGCTCTCTCATTCCGCCCCCCCTCTCCCCTCGACAGGAGCTCTCTCATTCCGCCCCCCCTCGCCCCTCGACAGGAGCTCTCTCATTCCCCCCCCCCTCTCCCCTCGACAGGAGCCCTCTCTTTCCGCCCCCCCTCTAGCCTCGACAGGAGCTCTCTCATTCCGCCCCCCCCCTCTCCCCTTGACAGGAGCTCTCTCATTCCGCCCCCCCTCTCCCCTCGACAGGAGCTCTCTCATTCCGCCCCCCCTCTCCCCTCGACAGGAGCTCTCTCATTCCACCCCCCTCTCCCCTCGACAGGAGCTCTCTCATTCCGCCCCCCCTCTCCCCTCGACAGGAGCTCTCTCATTCCGCCCCCCCTCTCCCCTCGACAGGAGCTCTCTCATTCCACCCCCCTCTCCCCTCGACAGGAGCTCTCTCATTCCGCCCCCCTCTCCCCTCGACAGGAGCTCTCTCATTCCGCCCCCCCTCTCCCCTCGACAGGAGCTCTCTCATTCCGCCCCCCCTCTCCCCTTGACAGGAGCTCTCTCATTCCGCACCCCCTCTCCCCTTGACAGGAGCTCTCTCATTCCGCACCCCCTCTCCCCTCGACAGGAGCTCTCTCATTCCGCCCCCCCTCTCCCCTTGACAGGAGCTCTCTCATTTCCCCCCCCCCCTCTCCCCTCGACAGGAGCTCTCTCATTCCCCCCCCCCTCTCCCCTCGACAGGAGCTCTCTCATTCCGCCTCCCCTCTCCCCTCGACAGGAGCTCTCTCATTCCGCCCCCCCCCCCTCCCCTCGACAGGAGCTCTCTCATTCCGCACCCCCTCTCCCCTTGACAGGAGCTCTCTCATTCCGCACCCCCTCTCCCCTCGACAGGAGCTCTCTCATTCCGCCCCCCCTCTCCCCTTGACAGGAGCTCTCTCATTCCCCCCCCCCCTCTCCCCTCGACAGGAGCTCTCTCATTCCCCCACCTCTCCCCTCGACAGGAGCTCTCTCATTCCGCCCCCCTCTCCCCTTGACAGGAGCTCTCTCATTCCGCCCCCCCTCTCCCCTTGACAGGAGCTCTCTCATTCCGCACCCCCTATCCCCTCGACAGGAGCTCTCTCATTCCGCCCCCCCCTCTCCCCTCGACAGGAGCTCTCTCATTCCGCCCCCCCTCTCCCCTTGACAGGAGCTCTCTCATTCCCCCCCCCCTCTCCCCTCGACAGGAGCTCTCTCATTCCCCCCCCCCTCTCCCCTCGACAGGAGCTCTCTCATTCCGCCTCCCCTCTCCCCTCGACAGGAGCTCTCTCATTCCGCCCCCCCCCTCTCCCCTCGACAGGAGCTCTCTCATTCCGCCCCCCCCTCTCCCCTCGACAGGAGCTCTCTCATTCCGCCCCCCCCTCTCCCCTCGACAGGAAGTCTCTCATTCCGCCCCCCTCTAGCCTCGACAGGAGCTCTCTCATTCCGCCCCCCCTCTCCCCTCGACAGGAGCTCTCTCATTCCGCCCCCCCCTCTCCCCTCGACAGGAAGTCTCTCATTCCGCCCCCCCCTCCCCTCGACAGGAGCTCTCTCATTCCGCCCCCCGCTCCCCTCGACAGGAGCTCTCTCATTCCGCCCCCCCTCTCCCCTCGACAGGAGCTCTCTCATTCCGCCCCCCCTCTCCCCTCGACAGGAGCTCTCTCATTCCGCCCCCCCTCTCCCCTCGACAGGAGCTCTTTCATTCCGCCCCCCTCTAGCCTCGACAGGAGCTCTCTCATTCCGCCCCTCGACAGGAGCTCTCTCATTCTGCCCCCCCTCTCCCCTCGACAGGAGCTCTCTCATTCCGCCCTCCTCTCCCCTCGACAGGAGCTCTCTCATTCCGCCCCCCCTCTCCCCTCGACAGGAGCTCTCTCATTCCGCCCTCCTCGCCCCTCGACAGGAGCTCTCTCATTCCACCCCCCTCTCCCCTCGACAGGAGCTCTCTCATTCTGCCCCCCCTCTCCCCTCGAGAGGAGCTCTCTCATTCCGCCCCTCCCCCCTCGACAGGAGCTCTCTCATTCCACCCCCCTCTCCCCTCGACAGGAGCTCTCTCATTCTGCCCCCCCTCTCCCCTCGAGAGGAGCTCTCTCATTCCGCCCCTCTCCCCTCGACAGGAGCTCTCTCATTCCGCCCTCCTCGCCCCTCGACAGGAGCTCTCTCATTCCACCCCCCTCTCCCCTCGACAGGAGCTCTCTCATTCTGCCCCCCCTCTCCCCTCGACAGGAGCTCTCTCATTCCGCCCCTCGACAGGAGCTCTCTCATTCCGCCCCCCTCTCCCCTCGACAGGAGCTCTCTCATTCCGCCCCCCTCTAGCCTCGACAGGAGCTCTCTCATTCCCCCCCCCTCTCCCCTCGACAGGAGCTCTCTCATTCCCCCCCCCTCTCCCCTCGACAGGAGCTCTCTCATTCCGCCCCCCTCTCCCCTCGACAGGAGCTCTCTCATTCCGCCCCCCCTCTCCCCTCGACAGGAGCTCTCTCATTCCGCCCCCCCCCTCTCCCCTTGACAGGAGCTCTCTCATTCTGCCCCCCCTCTCCCCTTGACAGGAGCTCTCTCATTCCGCCCCCCCCTCTCCCCTTGACAGGAGCTCTCTCATTCCGCCCCCCCCCTCTCCCCTTGACAGGAGCTCTCTCATTCTGCCCCCCCTCTCCCCTCGACAGGAGCTCTCTCATTCCCCCCCCCCCTCTCCCCTTGACAGGAGCTCTCATTCTGCCCCCCCTCTCCCCTTGACAGGAGCTCTCTCATTCCCCCCCCCTCTCCCCTTGACAGGAGCTCTCTCATTCCGCCCCCCCTCCCCCCTCGACAGGAGCTCTCTCATTCCGCCCTCCTCTCCCCTCGACAGGAGCTCTCTCATTTCGCCCCCCTCTCCCCTCGACAGGAGCTCTCTCATTCCCCCCCCTCTCCCCTCGACAGGAGCTCTCTCATTCCGCCCCCCTCTCCCCTCGACAGGAGCTCTCTCATTCCGCCCTCCTCTCCCCTCGACAGGAGCTCTCTCATTCCGCCCCCCCTCCCCCCTCGACAGGAGCTCTCTCATTCCGCCCCCCTCTCCCCTCGACAGGAGCTCTCTCATTCCGCCCCCCCCTCTCCCCTTGACAGGAGCTCTCTCATTCCACCCTCTCTCCCCTTGACAGGAGCTCTCTCATTCCCCCCCCCCTCTCTCCTCGACAGGAGCTCTCTCATTCCGCCCCCCCCTCTCCCCTTGACAGGAGCTCTCTCATTCCACCCTCTCTCCCCTTGACAGGAGCTCTCTCATTCCCCCCCCCTCTCCCCTCGACAGGAGCTCTCTCATTCCCCCCCCCTCTCTCCTCGACAGGAGCTCTCTCATTCCGCCCCCCTCTCCCCTCGACAGGAGCTCTCTCATTCCCCCCCCCCCTCTCCCCTCGACAGGAGCTCTCTCATTCCGCCCCCCCTTCCCCCTCGACAGGAGCTCTCTCATTCCGCCCCCCCCTCTCCCCTCGACAGGAGCTCTCTCATTCCGCCCCCCCCTCTCCCCTTGACAGGAGCTCTCTCATTCCGCCCCCCTCCTCTCCCCTTGACAGGAGCTCTCTCATTCTGCCCCCCCTCTCCCCTCGACAGGAGCTCTCTCATTCCCCCCCCCCCTCTCCCCTTGACAGGAGCTCTCATTCTGCCCCCCCTCTCCCCTTGACAGGAGCTCTCTCATTCCCCCCCCCCTCTCCCCTTGACAGGAGCTCTCTCATTCCGCCCCCCCTCCCCCCTCGACAGGAGCTCTCTCATTCCGCCCTCCTCTCCCCTCGACAGGAGCTCTCTCATTTCGCCCCCCTCTCCCCTCGACAGGAGCTCTCTCATTCCCCCCCCTCTCCCCTCGACAGGAGCTCTCTCATTCCGCCCCCCTCTCCCCTCGACAGGAGCTCTCTCATTCCGCCCTCCTCTCCCCTCGACAGGAGCTCTCTCATTCCGCCCCCCTCTCCCCTCGACAGGAGCTCTCTCATTCCGCCCCCCCCTCTCCCCTTGACAGGAGCTCTCTCATTCCGCCCCCCTCTCCCCTCGACAGGAGCTCTCTCATTCCGCCCCCCCCTCTCCCCTTGACAGGAGCTCTCTCATTCCACCCTCTCTCCCCTTGACAGGAGCTCTCTCATTCCCCCCCCCTCTCCCCTCGACAGGAGCTCTCTCATTCCCCCCCCCCTCTCTCCTCGACAGGAGCTCTCTCATTCCGCCCCCCTCTCCCCTCGACAGGAGCTCTCTCATTCCCCCCCCCCCCCTCTCCCCTCGACAGGAGCTCTCTCATTCCGCCCCCCCTTCCCCCTCGACAGGAGCTCTCTCATTCCGACCCCCTCTCCCCTCGACAGGAGCTCTCTCATTCCCCCCCCCCTCTCTCCTCGACAGGAGCTCTCTCATTCCGCCCCCCTCTCCCCTCGACAGGAGCTCTCTCATTCCCCCCCCCCCCTCTCCCCTCGACAGGAGCTCTCTCATTCCGCCCCCCTCTCCCCTCGACAGGAGCTCTCTCATTCCCCCCCCCCTCTCTCCTCGACAGGAGCTCTCTCATTCCGCCCCCCTCTCCCCTCGACAGGAGCTCTCTCATTCCCCCCCCCCCCTCTCCCCTCGACAGGAGCTCTCTCATTCCGCCCCCCCTTCCCCCTCGACAGGAGCTCTCTCATTCCGCGCCCCCCTCTCCCCTCGACAGGAGCTCGTTGAGCTGGAGAGAACCGCTACAGAACCGATCGTGGTTTAAGTCATGTGTCTGAAAAAGCTCATTTTCAGGAGAGCCTAGGAACTAAAGTATTGAAGGCCAAGAGTCCCTGTCTGGCTAAACGGACATATAAGGTTGTTTTTTAGCGATTCACATCCAACATCCAACCGCGCCACTGGGACGTTAGGCCTGTTGCGTCACAAAGCATATACATCTATTTGTATGACGTCTGGCTCGAAAGAAACATGGGGTTTTAACCAGTACTGGTCTAAAAGAGAACATGTAAGAACTAATAGACTTACTAACTACAGAGGACCATGTTCTACTAACTACAGAGGACCATGTTCTACTAACTGAACTACAGAGGACCATGTTCTACTAACTGAACTACAGGGGACCATGTTCTACTAACTACAGAGGACCATGTTCTACTAACTGAACTACAGAGGACCATGTTCTACTAACTGAACTACAGAGGACCATGTTCTACTAACTGAACTACAGAGGACCATGTTCTACTAACTACAGAGGACCATGTTCTACTAACTGAACTACAGAGGACCATGTTCTACTAACTGAACTACGGAGGACCATGTTCTACTAACTACAGAGGACCATGTTCTACTAACTGATCTACAGAGGACCATGTTCTACTAACTGATCTACAGAGGACCATGTTCTACTAACTGAACTACAGAGGACCATGTTCTACTAACTGATCTACAGAGGACCATGTTCTACTAACTGAACTACAGAGGACCATGTTCTACTAACTACAGAGGACCATGTTCTACTAACTGAACTACAGAGGAACATGTCCTACTAACTGAACTACAGAGGACCATGTTCTACTAACTGAACTACAGAGGACCATGCTCTACTAACTGAACTACAGAGGACCATGTTCTACTAACTACAGATGACCATGTTCTACTAACTGAACTACAGAGGACCATGTTCTACTAACTGAACTACAGAGGACCATGTTCTACTAACTGAACTACAGAGGACCATGTTCTACTAACTGAACTACAGAGGACCATGTTCTACTAACTGATCTACAGAGGACCATGTTCTACTAACTGAACTACAGAGGACCATGTTCTACTAACTGAACTACATAGGACCACGTTCTACTAACTGAACTACAGAGGACCATGTTCTACTAACTGAACTACAGAGGACCATGTTCTACTAACTGAACTACAGAGGACCATGTTCTACTAACTGAACTACAGAGGACCATGTTCTACTAACTGACCTACAGAGGACCATGTTCTACTGACTGAACTACAGAGGACCATGTTCTACTAACTGAACTACAGAGGACCATGTTCTACTAACTGAACTACAGAGGACCATGTTCTACTAACTGAACCACAGAGGACCTGGAGCCACGTTCTACTAACTGAACTACAGAGGACCATGTTCTACTAACTGAACTACAGAGGACCTGGAGCCACGTTCTATTAACTGAACTACAGAGGACCATGTCCTACTAACTGAACTACAGAGGACCATGTTCTACTAACTGAACTACAGAGGACCATGTTCTACTAACTGAACTACAGAGGACCATGTTCTACTAACTGAACTACAGAGGACCATGTTCTACTAACTGAACTACAGAGGACCATGTTCTACTAACTGAACTACAGAGGACCATGTTCTACTAACTGAACTACAGAGGACCATGTTCTACTAACTGAACTACAGAGGACCATGTTCTACTAACTGAACTACAGAGGACCATGTTCTACTAACTGACCTACAGAGGACCATGTTCTACTAACTGAACTACAGAGGACCATGTTCTACTAACTGAACTACAGAGGACCATGTTCTACTAACTACAGAGGACCATGTTCTACTAACTGAACTACAGGGGACCATGTTCTACTAACTGAACTACAGGGGACCATGTTCTACTAACTGAACTACAGAGGACCATGTTCTACTAACTGAACTACAGAGGACCATGTTCTACTAACTGAACTACAGAGGTCAATGTTCTACTAACTACAGAGGACCATGTTCTACTAACTGAACTACAGAGGACCATGTTCTACTAACTGAACTACAGAGGACCATGTTCTACTAACTGAACTACAGAGGACCATGTTCTACTAACTGAGCTAGATGTTTCTTAGAAGTAAGTATTAAACACATTAACGACATTTTGACATCATGTAAAATAGAATAATATTCTTCTCAGTGTCAGGTTGTCCTGTCTTGACATAATGTCACTAGTTTTCCAGGAGTTGCTTGATTACATTAGGAGCTCCGCTGTAAAGCCGTGATATTTAATTCCTTTATTGCCCGCGGTGTGAAGGAACTTAACTTTCTCTATTAATTCTATAACTCCAGGCAAGGGATAACAAAATGTAAATATGTGTCTTGAGATATCTCGGCAAGCAGATGCTGTCTGTTGTTCAATTAAGCACACATTCCCAGTCGGATTACTGCTTGCTACTTTGTCGGATTTAAATGTAGATTGGATTTTCTGCTGTATGAAATAAATGGCCCGTGACCGCTGCTTATCATGGCCTAAGTACATTTACGTTCAGCTGAGCATGTTATAGCTATTCTAAAGGAGACCTCGTATACGCACGCACGCGCACGCGCACGCGCACGCGCACGCGCACACGCACACGCACACGCACACGCACACGCACACGCACACGCGCACGCGCACACGCACACGCACACGCGCACACACACACACACACACACACACACACACACACACACACACACACACACACACACACACACACACACACACACACACACACACACACACACACACACACACACACACACACACACACACACACACACACACACACACACACACACACACACACACACACACACACACACACACACACACACACACACACACACACACACACACACACACACACACACACACACACACACACACACACACACACACACACACACACACACACACACACACACACAGACACACACACACACACACAGACGCACTGGGAAGGGAAGCGAATGAAAAGAGGGGTTTGTACTGTTTGCAACGTACACTTACCAAATTGCACCTGACTGCCCATTGCACCTGACTGCCCATTGCACCTGACTGCCCATTGCACCTGACTGCCCATTGCACCTGACTGCCCATTGCACCTGACTGCCCATTGCACCTGACTGCCCATTGCACCTGACTGCCCATTGCACCTGACTGCCCTTTGCACCTGACTGCCCATTGCACCTGACTGCCCATTGCACCTGACTGCCCATTGCACCTGACTGCCCATTGCACCTGACTGCCCATTGCACCTGACTGCCCATTGCATCTGACTGCCCTTTGCACCTGACTGCCCATTGCACCTGACTGCCCATTGCACCTGACTGCCCATTGCACCTGACTGCCCATTGCACCTGACTGCCCATTGCACCTGACTGCCCATTGCACCTGACTGCCCATTGCACCTGACTGCCCATTGTACTGCAGGTTTTCAGTAACTTGACAAATGGGGCGTTGTATGATGGAACATTTTTGTTATCTCATTAAATAGATATTACTACCATTATACGTGATTATTATATGTAAAATCAATTCCACGAGAACCAGCGGTCACAAAAACGGGTCGTCATGAGGCTGTCCTCAAAGTGTTTATGTTTAGATCAGAGCCTTCAGAAAGTATTTATACCCTTTGACTTATTCCACATCTTGTTGTGTTACAGTCTTGGATTCTAAATCGATGAAATAGATTTTTACACACAATTCCCCATAATGACAAAGTGAAAACAGGTTTAAGAAATGTTTCCAGATGTATTAAAGACGAAATACAGAGATCTAATTTACATAAGTATTTACACCCCTGAGTCAATACTCTTTAGAAGCACCTTTGACAACAATTACAGCGGTGAGTCATTCTGGGTAAGTTTTCTAAGAGCTTTCCACACCTGGATTGTGCAAGATTTTCCCAATATTATTAAAAAAAAATCTTCAAGGTCTGTCAAATTGTTTGTTGATCATTGCTAGACAATCATTTTCAGGTCTTACCATAGAATGTCAAGTAGATTTAAGTCAAAACTCAGCCACTCGGGAACATTCACTATCTTCTTGGTAAGCAACTCCGCTGTAGATGTTGGCCTTGTGTTTGACGTTGGTGTCCTGCTGAAAAGTATATCTCACAGTGTCAGATGTAAACCTCTATTTTCCTCTAGGATTTTGTCTGTGCTAAACACCATTCCGATCATTTTTAAATGTTTTAAAATCTCCCCGGTCCTTAACAGTTACCCATAACATGATGCAGACACCACTATGCTTGACAATATGGAGAGTGGTACTCAGTAATGTGTTGTATGTTTGGTGCAAATCTAACAACACTTCGTTGCCACATTGTTTTGTAGTATTGCTATAGTGCCTTGTTGCAAACAGGATGCACGTTTTGGAATATGTTTTGTACAGGCTTCCTTCTTCTCACTCTGTCATTTAGGTTAGTATTGTGGAGTAGCTACAATGTTGTTGATCCATCCTCAATTTTCTCCTGTCACAACCATTAAACTCCGTAACTGCTTTAACGTCACTGTTACGCACGCCTCTGAGAAGAGGGAACGCAACTCCCTGCTACAACTCAACTCTCTGAAGTGCAAGAGGTATGGACCGTAGGTGCGAGTAAGGATGACACCAAAAGCAGAATTTACCGTTTACTAGAATTTATTTTCTTACACGGTAATATGGGGAAAAGGGGCTGGACGGAACCAAAGCAAAGAAAGTAAATATCAAAGTTCCCCCTCTCCTATCTAACCTGCCTACCCACTTAACTTACCTAACTTAGCACCACCTGGTGCCCTAACCAAAATACAGGGGGTGGTCCGCCCAGGTCTTACCTAGTGTGCCTAGACAGTAAATATACTACGGGTATATGTATGCCCTCGGGCCTCTTGCCTAAGCACTCCCAAAGTGCCTTCTCCTTCCCCCCTGGGAACAAATGAAACAGAGTAATTATTAATGATTTCACAAACACTCAAACACAGGACATAGAAAAACTGCTACCAACAACAACAGTACATACCACACTTTCTGATACACAACCCACACTATATCACAATCTAATTTTTCTCGATCTTTCCAAAATATTCAATTCTCTCTCAATCTCTCTCTTCTCAATCTTCACTCTCTTGGACAGAACACTGGCTTTTATCTTCAGGTGGCAATGGTGATTAGAGTCAGCTGCTTCTTGACGAGGGGGCGGGGTCAGCTCCAATCACCAATTAGCCTGGGGTTGACCAATCAGCTGGTTGGGGAGTACTTCAGGAAGCCATCTCCTGAAACACACACTAAAATACAAAACAGAACACAGAAACTGGGGAACGTAACACGCCCACCACAAAAATTGCAAACATACAGTTTGTAATAACAAAAACCAACGCTTCCCCAGTTAGTAAACCCGTGATAGAGCGTCAGCAACCACATTCGCTGAGCCCTTCACATAGGCTATCTGTACATTATATCCTTGTACAATCAGAGCCCACCGCATAAGGCGGCGGTTCTGATTGTACATTTGCTTTAAGAACACTAAAGGATTATGGTCCGTGAAGACCATTACAGGCAAGGCACTGGATCCCACATATACCTCAAAGAACTGTAAGGCTAGCAATAAAGCTAGCGTCTCTTGTTCAATTGTGGAGTACCTTGACTGACACGAGTTGAACTTACGGGAAAAGAAACTGACGGGCCGATCCACTCCATCTTCATCTTCCTGTAAGAGAACCGCACCCACCCCCACTATACTAGCGTCAACCTCCAACTTAAAAGGTTTGTCAAAGTTGGGGGCGGCAAGCACTGGGGCACTACAAAGTAGCGCTTTAGCGGACTCAAAAGCATGGTTACAGTCCTTGGACCACCTAAATGGTACCTTGGGACTAAGCAGAGATGAAAGGGGAGCTACTACTGTCGAGAAATTCTTACAGAATGTACGATAGTACCCTACCATCCCTAGGAATCTGCGCAACTGGCGTCGAGTCGTGGGAGCAGGAAAAGCAACAATTGCCTCCACCTTGCCAGATACTGGGCGCACTTGACCTCGTCCCACTTGTTTCCCTAAGTAAGTCACCGTAGCCTTCCCAAACTCACACTTGGCCAAATTGAGGGTTAAAGAAGCATTCTCCAACCGCTGAAACACACTTTTCAAAGTGGAGAGATGATCAGACCAAGTAGACGAATGTATCACCACATCATCAAGGTATGCAGTACAATTTGGCACATCTGCAAACACAATGTTAACTAGACGCTGAAAAGTAGCAGGTGCATTACACATGCCAAAGGGCATCACAGTGTATTGTACAAAGTTATCAGGCGTAACAAAAGCCGATATGTCAGAAGCTCTAGAGGTCAGAGGCACCTGCCAATAACCTTTTAACAAATCTAACTTACTAACGTAAGCAGCAGAGCCAATTCTATCAATGCAGTCATCTAATCGAGGTAGAGGAAAAGAATCAGACTTTGTAACTGCATTTACTCGACGATAGTCCGTGCATAAGCGGGACGTACCGTCAGGCTTAGGAACAAGAATACATGGGGAACTCCAGGAGCTGTTACTGGGTTTTGCCATGTCATTCTGTAATAAATAAGCTACCTCACTTTTCATTACCTCCCTTTTCTTTGCATTAACCCGGTACGGATGCTGACGTATAGGAGCAGCGTTGCCCACATCCACGTCATGTTCCAAGATGGACGTGCGACTTGGAACGTCCTGAAACACACTGAGAAAACTGTTTATCAATAGGATAAGGTCCTTAGTTTGATCGTTATCCAAATGTTCCATTTGAGAGGGTAACTTCTTCAGCATCTCTGAATTACATAGGCGTTCACACTGCTGTAACGTATGGCGTAACTCCAACCCATCCTCCTTATCCTCCTCTAGGTCCCAGCCAGGCTTCAGCACCACCGCAGCCACACTGGAGACGGCGGGCTGGACCGGCTTACTTGAGGAGCTGTGTGGAGAGTCACGTACATAATATTCTTTTAGCATGTTAACATGACACACACGGGAAGAACGCCTTCGATCTGGGGTCTTTATCACATAGTTTGTGTCACTGAGTTTCTTTTCCACCAAATATGGTCCAGAAAAACGTGCTGACAGAGATGAGCCAGGAATTGGCAACAAAACTAAAACTTGATCCCCTGGTGCAAAAGAACGGCCAACAGCCTTTTTGTCATAATGCACCTTCATGCGTTTTTGCGAAGAGGAAAGAGACTTTTGGGCTAACGCACATGCGGCGTGCAGTCTCTCCCGCATTTTACTGACATAATCCAACACATTTTTAGGGGCGCTACTGGGTGTAGGAGATAAGATATGCTCCTTCAACACTTTCAGCGGACCCCTTGGGGTATGTCCAAACACAAGGTCAGCAGGGCTAAACCCTAAGGACTCTTGTATCGTTTCCCTAATAGCAAATAGGACAAAGGGCACCCCCTCATCCCAATCGGTACTGGTATCCATACAATACTTGCGTAGCATTGCCTTCAGCGTCTGATGCCAGCGTTCGAGAGCCCCTTGACTCTCTGGATGATACGGACTTGAGACCTGATGGGAAATACACAATGTCTTTAACACATTTGAAAACATTTTGGACATGAAGTTGGATCCCTGATCAGTTTGGATTACTTTAGGGAGTCCAAACGTAGAGAAGAACTTCACCAGTGCCTTCACCACAGTCTTAGCCGTAATAGTACGGAGAGGAATAGCCTCTGGGTATCGAGTAGCACTGCACATTATTGTTAATAGGAACTGGTTACCTGACCTGGTTTTCGGCAACGGACCTACACAATCAACTATCACTCTTTCAAACGGTTCCCCCACCACAGGAATCGGGTAGAGCGGTGCTCTAGGAACTGTTTGATTCGCTTTCCCAGTGAGTTGACATACGTGACATGTTTTACAAAATTGGACCACATCAGACTTCAAACCTGGCCAAAGAAAATGACGAAGGACCCGGTTATAAGTCTTTGTGATCCCCAAATGTCCAGACCACGCCTGGTCATGGGCGAGTGACAGCACCTGCTGTCGGAACGGTGTAGGAACAACCACTTGACACACTTCACTCCAGTCATTAACGGTGTCATGAGCTGCCCATTTACGCATCAAAACTCCTGCTTCCATAAAGTAGGCAGTCTCTCTAGTTTTAGCTTCTTCAATGGAAATTACCGAAGCAAAACACTTACGAAGACTGGTGTCTCCTTTTTGACATTCAATCACCTTCTCAGGGGTGACAGACAAAAGAATGTCATGTAATTGGGGTGCGATTTCGCAGTCCCCTTCCTTAGTTTTTACAGGAGTAAAAACTGTCGGACTTGCAGAAGGAATACTCGGTGCATTGTTTTCTACTTCAATATTCTCAAAAATGGAACTAGCCAAATCCACCACATCTCCAAGCTTGCGAGCTTGTGCCCTCGTTAACACACAAGCAGGAAAAACATGTGGAAATGCTTGAACCAATTTCTCATCTGCAATTTTGATTTCTGGGTTGTCTACTACCTCTAACACAGGAGTAACGTTACCACCAGCAATATCATTCCCTAATAGCAATGTGACTCCTTTTACTGGCAGTGTAGACACTACACCAAAACGGAAACGTCCTGATACCAAGTCTGACACTAAGTGGACCCAGTGTAATGGTACAGGTACTGTTTTTGTCTCTATCCCCTGTAATATAACATGTGAGCCACAATACGTTTCAGGAGACCAGGGTAAAGCATCAGTAATAATTACTGACTGCGCCGCCCCGGTGTCTCGTAAGATTTTAATTGGCTTTTGATCAGCTTGTTCTCCAGTTAAGGAAACACAACCGGCAGAAATAAACGGAGCATAAACAGGATCCGGTTTCTCAAATGCTGAATCAATACCTCGGACCAACGGACGAGCCAAAGACTTGACTAAACCCAAACTTTTCCTTTTTGGGGACGGTGATTGGGACTGTTTCGGTTTATTTTTCAAAACTGGGCAGTCCGCAATCACGTGACCCTTTTGGTGACAGTAAAAACATTCACGGATCTCATGAAAAGGCTTGTCAGAGGAAAAGCGACCTGAATGAGGCACTGATGACGTAATCAGTCTACCTTCAAAACGAGGTGCACCAAAGACAGTCTTGTGTGTCAAAGCGTACTCATCTGCCAACACTGCTGCCTGGGCTAATGTCACCACTTTCTGTTCATTTAAATGAACTACAATTCTTTCAGGGAGGTTGCTTTTAAAATCCTCCAACAGCATCAACTCCCGAATATCAGCAAAGGTGTTAGCTTTGCTGGCTGAACACCATCGATTAAACAGAGACTCTTTGTCCCTAGCAAACTCAACAAAAGTACGGTGAGAGGGTTTCTTGTGGTTCCTGAAGCGCTGTCTATAAGCTTCAGGCACCAACTCATAAGCCCGCAACACGGTAGTTTTAACTGTTTCGTAATGTAAACTGTCTTCCAGCGAGAGAGCAGCTACTACTTCCTGGGCTTTCCCAGACAATTTACATTGTAACAGGAGCGGCCAAACCTCGAGTGGCCAATGCAGCGCAGCGGCCACACGCTCAAATGCAGAAAAATAGGAATCCACTTCCGACTCTCGGAATGGTGGGACTAAAGCTATATTTTTACTTACATCAAAGTGGGCTTGATGATGAGCAGCTTTTGGAGTCGTACCGGAGCCAGCTTCTATCTCCAGTTGTCGGATCCTCACCTCCTTGTCGGCTTCTATTTTCCTAATTTCAAGATCGAAATGCATTTGTCTCTCTTTATCTTTTTGCTCCATTTCTAACCGGGCCAGCCTCACCTTTAGCCTAGCGGTCCCGTCTGAACGACCTGAAGCAGAAGATAAAGGATCGAATCGAGGCAATGTAAAGAGGGTACGAGCAACCCCTTCCTCCGCCCTGTCCTCCGACTTGACATCGGAAGGTCTACCCGTCTCCTCTCCTTGCAATGAGAGAATTCTTTCTCACTAAACCCTCCCTGACTAGCACCAAAAGCTCAGCCTTTAGCGCTTTCTCAGGGATAACAAATCCATAATGGTCAGCTATAGCTATAAGGTCTACTTTTCGAAACCTCACCAAACAATCAATAGAGGGCGCTTCAATGAACTTGGAGATGGCTGAGGCAGCCATCTTGTACACAACAATCTACTGAAAACACAAACTAAACAAGTCATCCAAACTCACAACCTACCATCACACCTCAATCACTAACCACAGAGAGCTCAGTGCAGCAGGGTCCGGTGGGTTTAATGGAATCCCGGACGAGCCCCCATTATGTTACGCACGCCTCTGAGAAGAGGGAACGCAACTCCCTGCTACAACTCAACTCTCTGAAGTGCAAGAGGTATGGACCGTAGGTGCGAGTAAGGATGACACCAAAAGCAGAATTTACCGTTTACTAGAATTTATTTTCTTACACGGTAATATGGGGAAAAGGGGCTGGACGGAACCAAAGCAAAGAAAGTAAATATCAAAGTTCCCCCTCTCCTATCTAACCTGCCTACCCACTTAACTTACCTAACTTAGCACCACCTGGTGCCCTAACCAAAATACAGGGGGTGGTCCGCCCAGGTCTTACCTAGTGTGCCTAGACAGTAAATATACTACGGGTATATGTATGCCCTCGGGCCTCTTGCCTAAGCACTCCCAAAGTGCCTTCTCCTTCCCCCCTGGGAACAAATGAAACAGAGTAATTATTAATGATTTCACAAACACTCAAACACAGGACATAGAAAAACTGCTACCAACAACAACAGTACATACCACACTTTCTGATACACAACCCACACTATATCACAATCTAATTTTTCTCGATCTTTCCAAAATATTCAATTCTCTCTCAATCTCTCTCTTCTCAATCTTCACTCTCTTGGACAGAACACTGGCTTTTATCTTCAGGTGGCAATGGTGATTAGAGTCAGCTGCTTCTTGACGAGGGGGCGGGGTCAGCTCCAATCACCAATTAGCCTGGGGTTGACCAATCAGCTGGTTGGGGAGTACTTCAGGAAGCCATCTCCTGAAACACACACTAAAATACAAAACAGAACACAGAAACTGGGGAACGTAACAGTCACTATTGGCCTCATGATGAAATCCCTCAGCGGTTTCCTTCCTCTCCGGTAACTGAGTTAGGAAAGATACCTGTATCTTTGTAGGAACTGGGTGTATCGAAAAAACACCATCCAAAGTGGAATTAATAATTTCACCATAATGAAAGGGATATTCGTTGTCTGTCATCTACCAGTAGGTGCCCGTCTTTGCGAAGCATTGAAAAAACCTCCCTGGTCTTTGTGGTTGAATCTCTGTTTTTGAAATGCACTGCTCGACTGAGGTTACTGTTGAGCATCTAGAGATGGACAATCCAAGTAAAGCATTACCGAGAAGAGAGTCTGCAAGATCCTTGGAATAGATATTTATCTTCATCCATGGTCTGGCTCTCCAGGACAGTTTAATTAGGATTAGACCCTTTTATTCAATTTTCGCGTAAAATGACATACCCAAATCTAACTGCCTGTAGCTCAGGCCCTGAAGCAAGGATATGCATATTCTTGATAACATTTGAAAGGAAACGCTTTGACGTTTGTGGAAATGTGAAATTAATGTAGGAAAGAATAACACGTTAGACTTGGTAAAAGATAATACAAAGAAAAAAACATGCATTTTTTGTATTTTTCTTTTGTATTTTTAAGAGAAAGGCCATAATGTATTATTCCAGCCCAGGCGCAATTTAGATTTTGGCCACTAGATGGCAGCAGTGCATGTGCAAAGTTTTAGAACGATCCAATGAACCATTGCATTTCTGTTCAAAATGTTGTATCAAGACTGCCCAAATGTGCCTAACTGGTTTATTAATGTATTTTCAAGTTCATAAATGTGCACTCTCCTCAAACATTAGCATGGTATTATTTCACAGTAATAGCTACTGTAAATTGGACAGTACAGTTAGATTAACAAGACCTAAAGCTGTCTGCCAATATCAGATATGTCTATGGGAGAATTTCCTGTTACTTACAACCTCATGATAATCGCATTAGCTTACGTTAGCTCAACTGTCCCGCTGGGGACCCAGCGATCCTGTAAAGGTATTAAAGATGTATGCTTCTTAAACGCAAAACATTAATCTTTCATTTCATTGGCTGAACGGAAAAGGCTCCTAGCTTCCTCACATAGCCTACAAGCCACTGATGCAGACTTTTTGGAACATCTACATTTCAAAAAGTTGAATAAATCCATGTAATATATTCTACACCATCACAATAACGTAAGAGCCCACACCTTCACAATACATCCATTATTTATTTTAGACAGGTCTTAAGAAACATGACATTTTATTTAATTTTTATTTATTTCACCTTTATTTAACTTCTTATGGCTGGGGGCAGTATTGAGTAGCTTGGATGAAAAAGGTGCCCAGAGTAAACTGCCTGCTGCTCAGGCCCAGAAGCTAAGATATGCATAGTATTAGTAGATTTGGATAGAAAACACTCTGACGTTTCCAAAACCTGTTTTATTGATGTCTGTTAGTTTAACATAACTCATATGACAGGCAAAAACCTGAGAAAAAGCCAACTAGGAAATGGGAAATCTGAGTTTTGTAGGTTTTCAAGTCTTTGCCTATCCAATATACAGTGCCTATGGCGTCATATTGCACTTCCTATGGCTTCCACTAGATGTCAACAGTCTTTAGATCCTTGTTTCAGGCTTCTACTGTGAAGGGGAGAGAATAAGAGCTGATTGACTAAGAGGTCTGGCAGAATGCCATGAGCTCAGTCAGTCACATGCCCGTGAGAGGTAGCTGCATTCCTTTTCCTTTCGAAAGACAAAGGAATTCTCCGGTTGAAACATTATTGAAGATTTATGTTTAAAACATCCTTAAGATATATTCTATACATCGTTTGACATGTTTCTACGAACTGTAATGGAACTTTTTTTGACTTTTCATCTGGCCATGGCACTGCAGTACCTGGATTAACCTCTACATCACCAGAGGAACAGGGTACGGCTAAAGGCTATCAGGACTGGTCATTTAGTGCGTTCAAAGCAGAGAGTAAAAGGAGCAGATTTCTGGGCGTGAGAGAATAGATTCAAGGCATAATGTACAGACAGAGGTATGGTAGGATGTGAGTACATTGGAGGTAAACCTAGGCATTGAGTAATGATGAGAGAGATATTGTCTCTAGAAACACTTAAGCCAGGTGATGTCCCCACATATGTGGGAGGTGGAACTAAATGGTTGGTTAACCTGTCTAGGATCAGCGTGGCGCTAGCGGCACACCCCCCCCCCCCCCCACTGAAAAACCAGTGCCGCGAAATTCAAAAAAAAAATTTTTTTTAAATATTTAACTTTCACACATTAAAGTCCAATACAGCTAATGAAAGACACAGATCTTGTGAATCCAGTCAACATTTCCGATTTTTAAAATGTTTTACAGGGAAGACACAATATGTAAAGATGTACATCTATTACCTAAAAACACATTAGCATAATCCACCATCTTTTATTTGTCCACCAACACCAGTAGCCATCACCAATTCGGCTAAACTAAGATATTTATAGCCCCTAACCAACAAAAAAACTCATTAGATGACAGTCTGATAACATATTTATGGTATGGGATAGGTTTTGTTAGAAAAAAGTGCATATTTCAGGTAGATGGCATAGGTTACAATTGCACCCACCGTCACAAATGGAATAGAAAAACTACTTAGAGCAACGTGTTTACCTACTTACTAATCATCAAACATTTCGTAAAAATACACAGCATACACGAATCGAAAGACACAGATCCTGTGAATACAGACAATATTTCAGATTTTCTAAGTGTCTTACAGCGAAAACACAATAAATCGTTATATTAGCTTAGCACATAGCAATTAGCAGCCCAGCATTGATTCTAGCCAAAGTGAGCGATAAAAGTCAACATCGCCAAAAGATATTAATTTTTTCACTAACCTTCTCAGAATTCTTCCGATGACACTCCTGTAACATCACATTACAACATGCATATACAGTTTGATCGAAAATGTTTATATTTAGCCACCAAAATCATGGTTAGACAATGTGAAATGTAGACAAGCTGGTAAAGAAAAAGTCCTTGCGCCACTTAGACAGTGATCTACTCTTATACATAAATACTCATAAACGTGACTAAAAAATATAGGGTGGACAGGGATTGATAGACAATTTAATTCTTAATACAATTGCGTTATTACATTTTTTAATTTATCCTTACTTTTCAATACAGTTTGCGCCAAGCGAAGCTACGTCAAAAAACATGGCGTCCTAAGCCACTAAAATGTTTCGACAGAAACACGATTTATCATAATAAAAATGTCCTACCTTGAGCTGTTCTTCCATCAGTATCTTGGGCAAAGGATCCTTTCTTGGGAGGAATTTGGAATTTCGTCTTTTGGTGGAAAGCTGTCCTCTTGCCATGTGAAAATGCCAACTGCGTTCGGGATGAACTGAAAGCGTGCCCACCTATTCACAGCGTTAAAGAAATAAATGTCCCAAAATCGCACTAAACGGATATAAATTGCTATAAAACGCTTTAAATTAACTACCTTATGATGTTTTTAACTCCTATAACGAGTGAAAAGATGACCGGAGAAATATAACAGGCTAAACTAACGCTTGGAACAGGAGAGGGTCGGTGTCCTCCACGCGCGTTACACAGCAAGAAAAGACTTACTAGCTACAGGGTTTTTTCATTTGTAGTGCCTGTGAACGCGCAATCGACCCCATTGGAATCGTCATCACGTAAAGGCATACAGGGGAAGACGTAAGAAGTGTCCGTATAGTCATAGCAATGACAGTGCCCTTTTAACTGACTTCAGAAGAGTGGCCAACATTTCTCAAATCTGACTCCATGTCAGGGAAATTGCTGTAGAATGGGCTCTGTTCCACTTAGAGACAAAATAATATGCATATTGTACGATCAAGGATTTTGTGGGAAGCCGTTTCAAAAATTAGCCAAATTAGCATAAATAGTCTAAACAGCGCCCCCATCCCCAACAGGTTAAGGCATATTGAGCAGGGCTAGAGGCTCTACAGTGAAATAAGACAGGAATCACTAACCAGGACAGTAATGGACGAGGCATATTGATATTAGGGAGAGGCATGCGTAGCCGGGTGATCATAGGGGTCCAGTGAGTGGTTGGGCTGGCTGGAGACACGGCGATTCAGACAGCTAGCAGACCGGGGCTAGCAAGCTAGCAGGTAGGGGCTAGCAAGCTAGCAGAAGGGCCTTAGAGGGTTGTCTCGATGGAGGAAAGTCTGTTTTGGACTCCTCGTGCGGTGACGTCGATAGACCAGTCGTGATGGATTAGTAGGGTTCCGAGTAGCAGAGGGGTCCAAGTCCAATTGGCAAAATAGGTATAGTAGCCCAAAAGATTGGCCAATGGATCTATACAGCTAACAGTCCAATATGTTCTAGACAGCTAGCAGTGGGCTGAATTAAGAAAATGTAGTCTATTTCAGAAGAACAGAATAGCACACTCTGAGATGTCCTTATGTAATTTCCTGTTTTGGATATGCCATATTGATTTCCTTTGAATTCCGTGGCATTATTTTGTATTATTTTATAGTTTGAAAAATATATTTGAACATAGCTGATTTTTCTTTTAAAGGATATTTTCTCCAAATGACAACAAAGAAACTGATACTACTATATGCTTCATTTAGAGTTATTAATGTAACTTTAGTTGTTCTACAAACGTTGGGCTGTATGTTTTGAGTTTTAATACATTGTATGCATGATGTGCATGCTGCATGATGTGACTCTAATGATGATTTGAAAAAAGTTTGCATGAAAGGCAAGAGCTCTGCTTTGTTTTTTTGTGCAGGCTGTAAACACTTCATCAGTCTCTCAATCACAAATTGACAAGCACTTGATAATGGCTCGAATTTCCCGGCGGCATCCCCTTTGTTTGGCCGTAATGCTGACAAAAAAAAAAACATGCCTTTTGCAGTCAGTGGCCTTGGGATGAATATTATAATTATAATTCCCTTCTTGTCGGATGGGGCCACAGTGTCTCCCGACCCCTCCTGTCTCAGCCTCCAGTATCTATGCTGCAATAGTTTATGTGTCAAGGGGCTAGGCTCAGTTTGTTATATCTGGAGTATTTCTCCTTTCTTATCTGGTGTCCTGTGTGAATTTAAGTATGCTCCCTCTAATTCTCTCTCTCTCCCTCCCCTCTCGTAGGACCTTAGCGCTGGGACCATGCGTTAGGACTACATAGCCTGATGACTCCTGGCTGTCCCCAGTCCACCTGGTTGTGCTGCTGATCCAGTTTCAACTGTTCTGCCTGTGGCTATGGAACACTACCTTGTCTCAGACCTGCTGTTATCGACTCTCTCTCTCTACCGCACCTGCTGTCTGGAACTCTAAATGCCTTGCTATGAAAAGCCAACTGACATTTTCTCCTGGGGTGCTTACCTGTTGAACCCTCTGTTGCACCCTCTACAACCACTGTGATTATTATTATTTGACCCTGCTGGTCATCTATGAACATTTGAATATCTCGGCCATGTACTGTTATAATCTCCACCCGGCACAGCCAGAAGAGGACTGGCCACCCCTCAGAGCCTAGTTCCTCTCTAGGTTTCTTCCTCGGTTCCTGCCTTTCTAGGGAGTTTTCCCTAGCCACCGTACTTCTACATCTGCATTGCTTGCTGTTTGGGTTTTCAGGCTGGGTTTCTGTATAACACTTTGTGACATTGGTTGATGTAAAAAAGAGCTTTATAAATACATTTCATTGAACATTTTATTGATCTGATAAATCCAAAATGAATACAACCACATCAAATATATGTTTTAAGCAATGAGACTGACGCAACAGATCAGAACGTTTATGTTGATACTCTATTAGACTATTTCTTCACATTATAAGCGCAGCACGGCAGAAAGCTACAAGCAAAATTCTTCCATTAGCAGGAAAACACAAATTAGCAAGTGACCACAAATGCAATTATGCATGTCATTATTTATTATAAAGGTGCATTTTTATGGTGAAAATGATCTTCCCCAAACTTGAAACTCAGGCGGAGCCTATGTATGACAGTTCGGCTCTACACTCGTTGTAAAGTGGATTAATGTGCTTCGCCCAAGCCTCCCCAGCTTCTCCTTTACCCATATCCAGATAGCAGATGTTCTGAAAGAGCTGGAAAACCTGGACCCATACAAATCAGCTGGGCTTGACAATCTGGACCCCCTATTTCTGAAACTGTCCGCCGCCATTGTCGCATCCCCTATTACCAGCCTGTTCAACCTCTCCTTCGTATCATCTGAGATCCCCAAGGATTGGAAAGCTGCCGCGGTCATCCCCCTCTTCAAAGGGGGAGACACCCTGGACCCAAACTGTTACAGACCTATATCCATCCTGCCCTGCCTATCTAAGGTCTTCGAAAACCAAGTCAACAAACAGATCACTGACCATCTCGAATCCCACCGTACCTTCTCCGCTGTGCAATCCGGTTTCCGAGCCGGTCACGGGTGCACCTCAGCCACGCTCAAGGTACTAAACGATGTCATAACAGCCATCGATAAAAGACATTACTGTGCAGCCGTCTTCATCGACCTGGCCAAGGCTTTCAACTCTGTCAATCACCATATTCTTATCGGCAGACTCAGTAGCCTCGGTTTTTCTAATGACTGCCTTGCCTGGTTCACCAACTACTTTGCAGACAGAGTTCAGTGTGTCAAATCGGAGGGCATGTTGTCCGGTCCTCTGGCAGTCTCTATGGGGGTACCACAGGGTTCAATTCTCAGGCCGACTCTTTTCTCTGTATACATCAATGATGTTGCTCTTGCTGCGGGCGATTCCCTGATCCACCTCTATGCAGACGACACCATTCTGTATACTTCCGGCCCTTCCTTGGACACTGTGCTATCTAACCTCCAAACGAGCTTCAATGCCATACAACTCTCCTTCCGTGGCCTCCAACTGCTCTTAAACGCTAGTAAAACCAAATGCATGCTTTTCAACCGTTCGCTGCCTGCACCCGCACGCCCGACTAGCATCACCACCCTGGACGGTTCCGACCTAGAATATGTGGACATCTATAAGTACCTAGGTGTCTGGCTAGACTGCAAACTCTCCTTCCAGACTCATATCAAACATCTCCAATCCAAAATCAAATCTAGAGTCGGCTTTCTATTCCGCAACAAAGCCTCCTTCACTCACGCCGCCAAACTTACCCTAGTAAAACTGACTATCCTACCAATCCTCGACTTCGGCGATGTCATCTACAAAATAGCTTCCAATACTTTACTCAGCAAACTGGATGCAGTTTATCACAGTGCCATCCGTTTTGTTACTAAAGCACCTTATACGACCCACCACTGCGACCTGTATGCCCTAGTCGGCTGGCCCTCGCTACATGTTCGTCGTCAGACCCACTGGCTCCAGGTCATCTACAAGGCTATGCTAGGTAAAGTGCCGCCTTATCTCAGTTCACTGGTCACGATGGCTACACCCACCCGTAGCACGCGCTCCAGCAGGTGTATCTCACTGATCATCCCTAAAGCCAAAACCTCATTTGGACGCCTTTCCTTCCAGTTCTCTGCTGCCTGCGACTGGAACGAATTGCAAAAATCTCTGAAGTTGGAGACTTTTATCTCCCTCAACAACTTTAAAAATCTGCTATCCGAGCAGCTAACCGATCGCTGCAGCTGTACATAGTCCATCTGTAAACTACCCACCCAATTTACCTACCTCACCCCATACTGCTTTTATTTATTTACTTTTCTGCTCTTTTGCACACCAGTATCTCTTCTTGCACATGATCATCTGATGATTTATCACTCCAGTGTTAATCTGCTAAATTGTAATTACTCGATTTATTGCCTACCTCATGCCTTTTGCACACATTGTATATAGATTCTCTTTTTTTTCTACCATGTTATTGACTTGTTTATTGTTTACTCCATGTGTAACTCTGTGTTGTTGTCTGTTCACACTGCTATGCTTTATCTTGGCCAGGTCGCAGTTGCAAATGAGAACTTGTTCTCAACTAGCCTACCTGGTTAAATAAAGGTGAAATAAAAAAAATAAAAAAATAAAATAAAATTTTAAGAAGTTATTTGGCCACTTTAGTTGTGATACAAAACGTATTAAAACATATAGGACTATGGGCTAGGCTACATGAGGTGTGATACTAACCTTATTAAAACATATAGGCCTATGGGCTAGGCTACATGAGGTGTGATACTAACCTTATTAAAACATATAGGCCTATGGGCTAGGCTACATGAGGTGTGATACTAACCTTATTAAAACACATAGGACTATGGGCTAGGCTACATGAGGTGTGATACTAACCTTATTAAAACATATAGGACTATGGGCTAGGCTACATGAGGTGTGATACTAACCTTATTAAAACATATAGGTCTATGGGCTAGGCTACATGAGGTGTGATACTAACCTTATTAAAACATATAGGACTATGGGCTAGGCTACATGAGGTGTGATACTAACCTTATTAAAACATATAGGCCTAGGCTACATGAGGTGTGATACTAACCTTATTAAAACATATAGGACTATGGGCTAGGCTACATGAGGTGTGATACTAACCTTATTAAAACATATAGGTCTATGGGCTAGGCTACATGAGGTGTGATACTAACCTTATTAAAACATATAGGACTATGGGCTAGGCTACATGAGGTGTGATACTAACCTTATTAAAACATATAGGCCTAGGCTACATGAGGTGTGATACTAACCTTATTAAAACATATAGGTCTATGGGCTAGGCTACATGAGGTGTGATACTAACCTTATTAAAACATATAGGTCTATGGGCTAGGCTACATGAGGTGTGATACTAACCTTATTAAAACATATAGGACTATGGGCTAGGCTACATGAGGTGTGATACTAACCTTATTAAAACATATAGGCCTAGGCTACATGAGGTGTGATACTAACCTTATTAAAACATATAGGTCTATGGGCTAGGCTACATGAGGTGTGATACTAACCTTATTAAAACATATAGGTCTATGGGCTAGGCTACATGAGGTGTGATACTAACCTTATTAAAACATATAGGACTATGGGCTAGGCTACATGAGGTGTGATACTAACCTTATTAAAACATATAGGCCTATGGGCTAGGCTACATGAGGTGTGATACTATGATTAGAAAAAGTCGCAAAAAGGCAGTTTCTTCTAACGGGCATCATTCAGTGATAAGCTAATATTGACACCCATCACACTACTCTTGATTTAATATTGTCTTTACATATACTAAATAATATATGTATGGAATTATTTTGATTTAGAATGGACAGTTATCTCCAAACACGGGCAGCGGAAAAAATATATCCAATCTATGCACTTAAATAGTGAATAGAGGACGCTTTTCCCTTGGTAGGCTATACTCCTGTTGTAAAGAGAAGCAATGTGCTTAATATTGAGAAAGTTGATAAATAAATATAACAGGCATAGCCTATAGAGAGCTGATGGGTTCCTCCTCTTTTTAACAGAGGCCATCACTCCGTTTTCTTACGCAATTACATAGCCTTTAGAAATGCTGCGTAACATGAGCTCATGGGTTCTCATGAAGTGTTTGATTAGATTTGTCAATATATCTGCATTGATGTCAGAGTAATTAGAGGGACAATAGAGTGCAGAGTACCAGGCAGTTAGCAAGTTTAGTAAGCTACTAATCACCATCAGCATTAGAGCTTGGAGAAGCCTAATTACCGTGACTAAATGGTAATTTTGAATTTGACTGCCTTCATGACTTGGGACCACCGGTGTGGCGGTAATACGGGCACCACAACAGCCCCAGTCACATATTCCTAGCACGCAATTGCTGCATCAAACTTGGTGGATGCATTTGCAGTTAGTTTTGGTTGTTTGAGAATATTTTGTGCCAAATATAAATGACTGGTAAATAATGTTTTGTGTCATTTTGGAGTCACTTTTATTGTAAATAAGAATATAATATGTTTCTTAACACTTCTACATTAATGTAGATGGTGCCATGATTGCGGATAATTCTGAATGAATCAATACCTCCAAAACATGCTAACCTCCCTGTTATTGGTAACGTTGAGAGTTTAGCGTGTCTTGGGGTATTTCTGAGTCTAAATGGCAGATTTCCCCTTTGGAAAATATTTCCAGGGTAGATTTTGACAGGGTGATGAAAAGAAAATGACAGAGAGCTCACCAAGGATATGGCAGAAGTGACAGTGGTATAGTGAGTTCAAAATAAATGTATTCATTAAGCCCTTTATACATCAGAAGATAACAGAAACCCAGCCTAAAACCCCAAACAGCAAGCCATGCAGATGTAGAACCACGGTGGCTAGGAAAAACTCCCAAGCACATGGATAGACAGCGGTATAGGGAGTTATCGTGACAGTACCTGGATAGACAGTGGTATAGGGGGTTATCGTGACAGTACCTGGATAGACAGTGGTATAGGGGGTTATCGTGACAGTACCTGGATAGACAGTGGTATAGGGGGTTATCGTGACAGTACCTGGATAGACAGTGGTATAGGGGGTTATCGTGACAGTACCTGGATAGACAGCGGTATAGGGGGTTATCGTGACAGTACCTGGATAGACAGTGGTATAGGGGGTTATCGTGACAGTACCTGGATAGACAGCGGTATAGAGGGTTATCGTGACAGTACCTGGATAGACAGTGGTATAGGGGGTTATCGTGACAGTACCTGGATAGACAGCGGTATAGAGGGTTATCGTGACAATACCTGGATAGACAGTGGTATAGGGGGTTATCGTGACAGTACCTGGATAGACAGTGGTATAGGGGGTTATCGTGACAGTACCTGGATAGACAGCGGTATAGAGGGTTATCGTGACAGTAGCTGGATAGACAGTGGTATAGGGGGTTATTGTGACAGTACCTGGATAGACAGTGGTATAGGGGGTTATCGTGACCGTACCTGGATAGACAGCGGTATAGAGGGTTATCGTGACAGTACCTGGATAGACAGTGGTATAGGGAGTTATCGTGACAGTACCTGGATAGACAGTGGTATAGGGAGTTATCATGACAGTACCTGGATAGACAGCGGTATAGGGTGTTATTGTGACAGTACCTGATAGACAGTGGTATAGGGGGTTATCGTGACAGTACCTGGATAGACAGAGGTATAGGGGGTTATCGTGACAGTACCTGATAGACAGTGGTATAGGGAGTTATCATGACAGTACCTGGATAGACAGTGGTATAGGGAGTTATCATGACAGTACCTGGATAGACAGTGGTATAGGGAGTTATCATGACAGTACCTGGATAGACAGCGGTATAGGGAGTTATCGTGACAGTACCTGGATAGACAGTGGTATAGGGAGTTATCGTGACAGTACCTGGATAGATAGTGGTATAGGGAGTTATCATGACAGTACCTGGATAGACAGTGGTATAGGGAGTTATCGTGACAGTACCTGGATAGACAGTGGTATAGGGAGTTATCGTGACAGTACCTGGATAGACAGTGGCATAGGGAGTTATCATGACAGTACCTGGATAGACAGTGGTATAGGGAGTTATCATGACAGTACCTGGATAGACAGTGGTATAGGGAGTTATCGTGACAGTACCTGGATAGACAGTGGTATAGGGAGTTATCGTGACAGTACCTGGATAGACAGCGGTATAGGGGGTTATCGTGACAGTACCTGGATAGACAGTGGTATAGGGAGTTATCATGACAGTACCTGGATAGACAGCGGTATAGGGGGTTATCGTGACAGTACCTGATAGAGAGTGGTATAGGGAGTTATTGTGACAGTACCTGGATAGAAAGCGGTATAGGGAGTTATCATGACAGTACCTGGATAGACAGTGGTATAGGGAGTTATCATGACAGTACCTGGATAGACAGCGGTATAGGGAGTTATCGTGACAGTACCTGGATAGACAGGGGTATAGGGAGTTATCGTGACAGTACCTGGATAGACAGTGGTATAGGGAGTTATCGTGACAGTACCTGGATAGACAGGGGTATAGGGAGTTATCGTGACAGTACCTGGATAGACAGTGGTATAGGGAGTTATCGTGACAGTACCTGGATAGACAGTGGTATAGGGGGTTATCGTGACAGTACCTGATAGACAGTGGTATAGGGGGTTATCGTGACAGTACCTGATAGACAGTGGTATAGGGAGTTATTGTGACAGGACCTGGATAGACAATGGTTTAGGGAGTTATCATGACAGTACCTGGATAGACAGCGGTATAGGGAGTTATCGTGACAGTACCTGATAGACAGTGGTATAGGGGGTTATCGTGACAGTACCTGATAGACAGTGGTATAGGGAGATATCGTGACAGTACCTGGATAGACAGCGGTATAGGGGGTTATCGTGACAGTTCCTGATAGACAGTGGTATAGGGGGTTATCGTGACAGTACCTGATAGACAGTGGTATAGGGGGTTATCGTGACAGTACCTGATAGACAGTGGTATAGGGAGTTATCGTGACAGTACCTGGATAGACAGCGGTATAGGGAGTTATCGTGACAGTACCTGGATAGACAGTAGTATAGGGAGTTATTGTGACAGGACCTGGATAGACAGTGGTATAGGGAGTTATCGTGACAGTACCTGGTTAGACAGCGGTATAGGGGGTTATCGTGACAGTACCTGATAGACAGTGGTATGGGGGGTTATCGTGACAGTACCTGATTGACAGTGGTATAGGGAGTTATCGTGACAGTACCTGGATAGACAGAGGTATAGGGGGTTATCGTGACAGTACCTGATAGACAGTCGTATAGGGAGTTATCGTGACAGTACCTGGATAGACAGCGGTATAGGGTGTTATCGTGACAGTACCTGGATAGACAGCGGTATAGGGAGTTATTGTGACAGGACCTGGATAGACAGTGGTATAGGGAGTTATTGTGACAGGACTTGGATAGACAGTGGTATAGGGAGTTATCGTGACAGTACCTGGATAGACAGTGGTATAGGGAGTTATCGTGACAGTACATGGAAAGACAGCGGTATAGGGAGTTATCGTGACAGTACCTGATAGACAGTGGTATAGAGGGTTATCGTGACAGTACCTAATAGACAGCAGTATAGGGAGTTATTGTGACAGTACCTGGATAGACAGTGGTATAGGGAGTTATCATGACAGTACCTGGAAAGACAGCGGTATAGGGGGTTATCGTGACAATACCTGGATAGACAGCGATATAAGGAGTTATCATGACAGTACCTGGATAGACAGCGGTGTAGAGGGTTATCGTGACAGTACCTGATAGACAGTGGTATAGGGGGTTATCGTGACAGTACCTGATAGACAGTGGTATAGGGAGTTATCATGACAGTACCTGGATAGACAGCGGTATAGGGAGTTATCGTGACAGTACCTGATAGACAGTGGTATAGGGGGTTATCGTGACAGTACCTGATAGACAGTGGTATAGGGAGTTATCGTGATAGTACCTGGATAGACAGCGGTATAGGGGGTTATCGTGACAGTACCTGATAGACAGTGGTATAGGGGGTTATCGTGACAGTACCTGATAGACAGTGGTATAGGGGGTTATCGTGACAGTACCTGATAGACAGTGGTATAGGGAGTTATCGTGACAGTACCTGGATAGACAGCGGTATAGGGAGTTATCGTGACAGTACCTGGATAGACAGTGATATAGGGAGTTATTATGACAGGACCAGGATAGACAGTGGTTTAGGGAGTTATCGTGACAGTACCTGGTTAGACAGCGGTATAGGGGGTTATCGTGACAGTACCTATAGACAGTGGTATAGGGGGTTATCGTGACAGTACCTGATAGACAGTGGTATAGGGAGTTATCGTGACAGTACCTGGATAGACAGAGGTATAGGGGGTTATCGTGACAGTACCTGATAGACAGTGGTATAGGGAGTTATCGTGACAGTACCTGGATAGACAGCGGTATAGGGAGTTATCATGACAGTACCTGGATAGACAGCGGTATAGGGAGTTATCGTGACAGTACCTGATAGACAGTGGTATAGGGAGTTATTGTGACAGTACCTGGATAGACAGTGGTATAGGGAGTTATCATGACAGTACCTGGATAGACAGCGGTATAGGGGGTTATCGTGACAGTACCTGATAGACAGTGGTATAGGGAGTTATCGTGACAGTACCTGGATAGACAGTGGTATAGGGAGTTATCGTGACAGTACCTGGATAGACAGCGGTATAGGGAGTTATCGTGACAGTACCTGGATAGACAGCGGTATAGGGAGTTATTATGACAGTACCTGGATAGACAGTGGTATAGGGAGTTATCGTGACAGTACCTGATAGACAGTGGTATAGGGAGTTATTGTGACAGTAACAGGATAGACAGTGGTATAGGGAGTTATCATGACAGTACCTGGATAGACAGCGGTATAGGGGGTTATCGTGACAGTACCTGATAGACAGTGGTATAGGGAGTTATCGTGACAGTACCTGGATAGACAGCGGTATATGGAGTTATCGTGACAGTACCTGGATAGACAGCGGTATAGGGAGTTATCATGACAGTACCTGGATAGACAGCGGTATAGGGAGTTATCATGACAGTACCTGGATAGACAGTGGTATAGGGGGTTATCATGACAGTACCTGGATAGACAGTGGTATAGGGAGTTATCGTGACAGTACCTGGATAGACAGTGGTATAGGGAGTTATCGTGACAGTACCTGATAGACAGTGGTATAGGGGGTTATCGTGACAGTACCTGGATAGACAGTGGTATAGGGAGTTATCATGACAGTACCTGGATAGACAGCGGTATAGGGGGTTATCGTGACAGTACCTGATAGAGAGTGGTATAGGGGGTTATCGTGACAGTACCTGGATAGACAGCGGTATAGGGGGTTATAGTGACAGTACCTGATAGACAGTGGTATAGGGAGTTATCGTGACAGTACCTGGATAGACAGCGGTATAGGGGGTTATCGTGACAGTATCTGATAGACAGTGGTATAGGGAGTTATCGTGACAGTACCTGATAGACAGTGGTATAGGGAGTTATCGTGACAGTACCTGGTTAGACAGCGGTATAGGGAGTTATTGTGACAGTACCTGGATAGACAGTGGTATAGGGAGTTATCGTGACAGTACCTGGTTAGACAGCGGTATAGGGGGTTATCGTGACAGTACCTGATAGACAGTGGTATAGGGGGTTATCGTGACAGTACCTGATTGACAGTGGTATAGGGAGTTATCGTGACAGTACCTGGATAGACAGAGGTATAGGGGGTTATCGTGACAGTACCTGATAGACAGTGGTATAGGGAGTTATCGTGACAGTACCTGGATAGACAGCGGTATAGGGTGTTATCGTGACAGTACCTGGATAGACAGCGGTATAGGGAGTTATTGTGACAGGACCTGGATAGACAGTGGTATAGGGAGTTATTGTGACAGGACTTGGATAGACAGTGGTATAGGGAGTTATCGTGACAGTACCTGGATAGACAGTGGTATAGGGAGTTATCGTGACAGTACCTGGAAAGACAGCGGTATAGGGAGTTATCGTGACAGTACCTGATAGACAGTGGTATAGAGGGTTATCGTGACAGTACCTGATAGACAGCAGTATAGGGAGTTATTGTGACAGTACCTGGATAGACAGTGGTATAGGGAGTTATCGTGACAGTACCTGGAAAGACAGCGGTATAGGGGGTTATCGTGACAGTACCTGATAGACAGTGGTATAGGGAGTTATCGTGACAGTACCTGGATAGATAGCGGTATAGGGGGTTATCGTGACAGTACCTGGATAGACAGCGGTATAGGGGGTTATCGTGACAGTACCTAGATAGACAGCGGTATAGGGAGTTATCATGACAGTACCTGGATAGACAGCGGTATAGAGGGTTATCGTGACAGTACCTGATAGACAGTGGTATAGGGGGTTATCGTGACAGTACCTGATAGACAGTGGTATAGGGAGTTATCATGACAGTACCTGGATAGACAGCGGTATAGGGAGTTATCGTGACAGTACCTGATAGACAGTGGTATAGGGGGTTATCGTGACAGTACCTGATAGACAGTGGTATAGGGAGTTATCGTGACAGTACCGGGATAGACAGCGGTATAGGGGGTTATCGTGACAGTACCTGATAGACAGTGGTATAGGGGGTTATCGTGACAGTACCTGATAGACAGTGGTATAGGGGGTTATCGTGACAGTACCTGATAGACAGTGGTATAGGGAGTTATCGTGACAGTACCTGGATAGAGAGCGGTATAGGGAGTTATCATGACAGTACCTGGATAGACAGCGGTATAGGGAGTTATCGTGACAGTACCTGATAGACAGTGGTATAGGGAGTTATTGTGACAGTACCTGGATAGACAGTGGTATAGGGAGTTATCATGACAGTACCTGGATAGACAGCGGTATAGGGGGTTATCGTGACAGTACCTGATAGACAGTGGTATAGGGAGTTATCGTGACAGTACCTGGATAGACAGTGGTATAGGGAGTTATCGTGACAGTACCTGGATAGACAGCGGTATAGGGAGTTATCGTGACAGTACCTGGATAGACAGCGGTATAGGGAGTTATTATGACAGTACCTGGATAGACAGTGGTATAGGGAGTTATCGTGACAGTACCTGATAGACAGTGGTATAGGGAGTTATTGTGACAGTACCTGGAAAGACAGTGGTATAGGGAGTTATCATGACAGTACCTGGATAGACAGCGATATAGGGGGTTATCGTGACAGTACCTGATAGACAGTGGTATAGGGAGTTATCGTGACAGTACCTGGATAGACAGCGGTATATGGAGTTATCGTGACAGTACCTGGATAGACAGCGGTATAGGGAGTTATCATGACAGTACCTGGATAGACAGTGGTATAGGGAGTTATCAAGACAGTACCTGGATAGACAGTGGTATAGGGAGTTATCATGACAGTACCTGGATAGACAGTGGTATAGGGGGTTATCATGACAGTACCTGGATAGACAGTGGTATAGGGAGTTATCGTGACAGTACCTGGATAGACAGTGGTATAGGGAGTTATCGTGACAGTACCTGATAGACAGTGGTATAGGGGGTTATCGTGACAGTACCTGGATAGACAGCGGTATAGGGGGTTATAGTGACAGTACCTGATAGACAGTGGTATAGGGAGTTATCGTGACAGTACCTGGATAGACAGCGGTATAGGGGGTTATCGTGACAGTACCTAATAGACAGTGGTATAGGGAGTTATCGTGACAGTACCTGATAGAGAGTGGTATAGGGGGTTATCGTGACAGTACCTGGATAGACACTGGTATAGGGAGTTATTATGACAGTACCTGATAGACAGCAGTATAGGGAGTTATCGTGACAGTACCTGGATAGACAGCGGTATAGGGAGTTATCGTGACAGTACCTGGATAGACAGCGGTATAGGGAGTTATTATGACAGTACCTGGATAGACAGTGGTATAGGGAGTTATCGTGACAGTACCTGATAGACAGTGGTATAGGGAGTTATTGTGACAGTACCTGGAAAGACAGTGGTATAGGGAGTTATCATGACAGTACCTGGATAGACAGCGATATAGGGGGTTATCGTGACAGTACCTGATAGACAGTGGTATAGGGAGTTATCGTGACAGTACCTGGATAGACAGCGGTATATGGAGTTATCGTGACAGTACCTGGATAGACAGCGGTATAGGGAGTTATCATGACAGTACCTGGATAGACAGTGGTATAGGGAGTTATCATGACAGTACCTGGATAGACAGTGGTATAGGGAGTTATCATGACAGTACCTGGATAGACAGTGGTATAGGGAGTTATCGTGACAGTACCTGGATAGACAGCGGTATATGGAGTTATCGTGACAGTACCTGGATAGACAGCGGTATAGGGAGTTATCATGACAGTACCTGGATAGACAGTGGTATAGGGAGTTATCATGACAGTACCTGGATAGACAGTGGTATAGGGGGTTATCATGACAGTACCTGGATAGACAGTGGTATAGGGAGTTATCGTGACAGTACCTGGATAGACAGTGGTATAGGGAGTTATCGTGACAGTACCTGATAGACAGTGGTATAGGGGGTTATCGTGACAGTACCTGGATAGACAGCGGTATAGGGGGTTATAGTGACAGTACCTGATAGACAGTGGTATAGGGAGTTATCGTGACAGTACCTGGATAGACAGCGGTATAGGGGGTTATCGTGACAGTACCTAATAGACAGTGGTATAGGGAGTTATCGTGACAGTACCTGATAGAGAGTGGTATAGGGGGTTATCGTGACAGTACCTGGATAGACACTGGTATAGGGAGTTATTGTGACAGTTCATTTTCAAAGTGAATTGAGCTTCCATTGTGTTGGCTTATAATTGGGTGTGTGTGTGTGTGCGTGCGTGCGTGCGTGCGTGCGTGCGTGCGTGCGTGCGCGTGTGTGTGTGTGTGTGTGTGTGTGCGTGCGCGGACTCACCAACAATGAAGATGTACAAGTAGGTGGGTTAACTATTACATTCTTCAGCAGCTGTATATAAAAGAACATTAGTTTAATAACATTGTTTTCTGAGGAGATGGAGGACAAAGTGGTAGGTTGGCCAGTTTATAGACAGCTTGCTATGAATACTCTGACAGAGGGACATGCCATTATAACCCACCATTAAGTTTTCCCATTCATTTTCATGAGCAGAGTTTTAAGTGCAGACTATACATATTTGATTAGCATTTCTGAATCATGTCAACTCCACTGTGTCTCGTTAAAACCATAAGTGTACTTGTAACAAATGGCCGGGCCATGAATCTGGGATGAGGCGTCTACACTACTTTAGGTAATTGTATTTTCACTCCAGCAGTCACAGCACCATGGATCAACTCCTCAGAAATCTTTATGAGTGCTGGAGAGATGGGTTTTTTTGTGAACAAATACATTTGTCACCAAGTAATTCATAAAATGTCATGTTAGCTAGCCTCAATACATGAAGAGAATGGTAGCTAGCCTCAATACATGAAGAGAATGGTAGCTAGCTTCAATACATGAAGAGAATGGTAGCTAGCCTCAATACATGAAGAGAATGGTAGCTAGCTTCAATACATGAAGAGAATGGTAGCTAGCCTCAACATGAAGAGAAAAAAAAAGATGGCCATTGCAAAATGTTGATTTTAGTATTTTATTAGGATCCCTACAATTGCTGTAAAAAATATATATGTAAATATATAGTGCAATAGCACAACAGTATTCTGAACTGTAAGTCACTTCAGCATTCCAAACTGTAAGTCATTTCAGCATTCTAAACTGTAAGTCATTTCAGTATTCTAAAATGTAAGTAATTTCAGTATTCTAAAATGTAAGTAATTTCAGTATTCTAAAATGTAAGTAATTTCAGTATTCTAAAATGTAAGTCATTTCAGTATTCTAAACTGTAAGTCATTTCAGCATTCTGAACTGTAAGTCATTTCAGCATTCTAAACTGTAAGTCATTTCAGCATTCTGAACTGTAAGTCATTTCAGTATTCTCAACTGTAAGTCTTTTCAGCTTTCCGAACTGTAAGTCATTTCAGTATTCTAAACTGTAAGTCATTTCAGTATTCTAAAATGTAAGTCATTTCAGTGTTCTAAACTGTAAGTCATTTCAGTATTCTAAAATGTAAGTCATTTCAGTATTCTAAACTGTAAGTCATTTCTGTATTCTGAAATGTAAGTCATTTCAGTATTCTAAAATGTAGGTCATTTCAGTATTCTAAACTGTAAGTCATTTCAGCATTCTGAACTGTAAGTCATTTCAGCATTCTGAACTGTAAGTCATTTCAGCATTCTAAACTGTAAGTCATTTCAGCATTCTGAACTGTAAGTCATTTCAGTATTCTAAAATGTAATTCATTTCAGTATTCTAAACTGTAAGTCATTTCAGTTTTCTAAACTGTAAGTCATTTCAGTATTCTAAACTGTAATTCATTTCAGTATTCTAAACTGTAAGTCATTTCAGTATTCTAAACTGTAAGTCATTTCAGTATTCTAAACTGTAAGTCATTTCAGTTTTCTAAACTGTAAGTCATTTCAGTATTCTAAACTGTAAGTCATTTCAGTATTCTAAACTGTAAGTCATTTCAGCATTCTAAACTGTAAGTCATTTCAGTATTCTAAACTGTAAGTCATTTCAGTATTCTAAACTGTAAGTCATTTCAGTATTCTAAACTGTAAGTCATTTCAGTATACTAAAATGTGTCATTTCAGTATTCTGAACTGTAAATAATTGTAAGTATTCTAAACTGTAAGTCATGTCTCACTGCCTTCATACATAATGCAAATGCTAAGCACATTTTTGCAAAACAGTAAACACAACTTTCCACAAAAACATGCAAGACTCAGTTGAGTAAATCATGACAACGGAAATTAAAACATTTGGTCACAGCTGATACAAATTACTCCCATGAATGTGAACCTCTACTGCACGTGTGCAAAACTTCTTTGCACAATTGTTCAGTCAGCAATCAGTCCTTATTCATGCATAAAAGAGGTCACCTCTGAGTTGCTATTTGCATGAATGGACCAAGTAAGAGGCCGATGGCAAGGACAAAGGAGAGGTAGAGGGGCCCATAGAGGAAGATAGTTGGTAGAGGGCCCATAGAGGCAGATAGTTGGTAGAGGGGCCCATAGAGGGAGATAGTTGGTAGAGGGGCCCATAGAGGAAGATAGTTGGTAGAGGGGCCCATAGAGGGAGATTGTTGGTAGAGGGGCCCATAGAGGAAGATAGTTGGTAGAGGGGCCCATAGAGGAAGATAGTTGGTAGAGGGGCCATAGAGGAAGATAGTTGGTAGAAGGGCCATAGAGGAAGATAGTTGGTAGAGGGGCCCATAGAGGAAGATAGTTGGTAGAGGGGCCCATAGAGGAAGATAGTTGGTAGAGGGGCCCATAGAGGAAGATAGTTGGTAGAGGGGCCCATAGAGGAAGATAGTTGGTAGAGGGCCCATAGAGGAAGATAGTTGGTAGAGGGGCCCATAGAGGAAGATAGTTGGTAGAGGGGCCATAGAGGAAGATAGTTGGTAGAGGGGCCATAGAGGAAGATAGTTGGTAGAGGGGTCCGTAGAGGAAGATAGTTGGTAGAGGGGCCCATAGAGGAAGATAGTTGGTATAGGGGCCCATAGAGGAAGATAGTTGGTAGAGGGGCCCATAGAGGAAGATAGTTGGTAGAGGGGCCCATAGCGGAAGATAGTTGGTAGAGGGGCCCATAGAGGAAGATAGTTGGTAGAGGGGCCCATAGAGGAAGATAGTTGGTAGAGGGGCCCATAGAGGGAGATAGTTGGTAGAGGGGCCCATAGAGGAAGATAGTTGGTAGAGGGGCCCATAGAGGAAGATAGTTGGTAGAGGGGCCATAGAGGAAGATAGTTGGTAGAGGGGCCCATAGAGGAAGATAGTTGGTAGAGGGGCCCATAGCGGAAGATAGTTGGTAGAGGGGCCCATAGAGGAAGATAGTTGGTAGAGGGCCCATAGAGGAAGATAGTTGGTAGAGGGGCCCATAGGGGATGATAGTTGGTAGAGGGGCCCATAGAGGAAGATAGTTGGTAGAGGGGCCATAGAGGAAGATAGTTGGTAGAGGGACCATAGAGGAAGATAGTTGGTATAGGGGCCCATAGAGGAAGATAGTTGGTAGAGGGACCATAGAGGAAGATAGTTGGTATAGGGGCCCATAGAGGAAGATAGTTGGTAGAGGGGCCCATAGAGGAAGATAGTTGGTAGAGGGGCCATAGAGGAAGATAGTTGGTAGAGGGGCCCATAGAGGAAGATAGTTGGTAGAGGGGCCCATAGGGGATTATAGTTCAGCTCTCAGTTAAAATGGAAGAAAGGTCAAATACAGCTTTTTGTTTCTGGATATTCATGCTTCTTGAGTGATATTCTAAATTAAAAACAAAAAAAAATTTGCCCCAATTTTGTGGTATCCAATTGGTAGTTACAGTCTTGTCTGATCGCTGCAAATCTTTTACGGACTTGGGAGAGACGAAGGTCGAGAGCCGTGCGACCCCCGAAACACAACCCAACCAAGCCGCACTGCTTCTTGACAAATTTCCCACTTAACCCGGAAGCCAGCCGCACCAATGTGTCGGAGGAAACACCTTGTAACTGGTAACCGTGTCAGCATGCATTGCGCCCGGCCCGCCACAGGAGTCGCTAGCGCTCGATGGGACAAGGACATCCCGGCCAGCCAAACTCTCCCCTAACAACGCTGGGCCAATGATGTGGTGCCCCATGGGTCTCCCGGTCGCAGCCGGCTGAGACAAAGCCTGGACTCAAACCCAGAATCTCTAGTGGCACAGCTAGCAGTGAGATGCAGTGCCTTAGACCACCTCGCCAATCAGGAGGCTTGAGTGTCATTCTTTCTGCGTTTTTTATCTCTTGTCAAATCATTTTAGCTCTAAGAATAGAGCCCTTGTTGTGATAATGTGTTTACTTGGCTTTCATGGTGCGTACAAACGGCACAGACATACACTGAGTATAACAAACATCAGGAATAACTTCCTAATATTGAGTTGCGCTTCCCCCCCCGCCCTTTTGCCCTCAGATAAACCCAACAGCATTGCAGTTCTTGACACAAACTGGTGTGCTTGACACAAACTGGTGTGCTTGACACAAACTGGTGTGTATATTTTTTCATGTCCATTCACCTTCTCTGTGACACACATACACAATACATATCTCAATTGTCTCAAGGTTTAAAAATGTATCGTTAATCTGTCTTCTCCCCTTCATCTACACTGATGAAGTGGGTTTAACAGGTGATATCAGTACGTGGTCATAGTTTTCACCTGGATTTACCTGGTCAGTCTGTGTCATGGAAAGAGCAGGTGTTCTTAATGTTTTGTCCACTCAGTGCGTTAAAGACGCTATACGTGTAGTTAGTATTTATTATGACATTGTGTAACATTTGAGTGAAATAACTTTTCATTAGATAGCAAGTTATATATTTTGATGAGGTAGTTGATTTTGTGTCATGTACTGTATTTCATGTGTTGAGAGTCTTAATGCATTTTGTAAATTAAATGTTTAATTTGGCTAACGTGTTTCAGTTTGGCTAACATGTTTCAGTTTGGCTAACGTGTTTCAGTTTGGCTAACATTGTTTCAGTTTGGCTAACATGCTAACATGTTTCAGTTTGGCTAACGTGTTTCAGTTTGGCTAACATTGTTTCAGTTTGGCTAACATGTTTCAGTTTGGCTAACATGTTTGGCTAACATGTTTCAGTTTGGCTAACATGTTTCAGTTTGGCTAACATGCTAACATGTTTCAGTTTGGCTAACATGTTTCAGTTTGGCTAACATGTTTCAGTTTGGCTAACATGTTTCAGTTTGGCTAACATGTTTCAGTTTGGCTAACATTGTTTCAGTTTGGCTAACATGTTTGGCTAACATGTTTCAGTTTGGCTAACAAGTTTCAGTTTGGCTAACATGTTTGGCTAACATGTTTCAGTTTGGCTAACATGTTTGGCTAACATGTTTCAGTTTGGCTAACATTGTTTCAGTTTGGCTAACATGTTTCAGTTTGGCTAACATTGTTTCAGTTTGGCTAACATGTTTCAGTTTGGCTAACATTGTTTCAGTTTGGCTAACATGTTTCAGTTTGGCTAACATGTTTCAGTTTGGCTAACATATTTCAGTTTGGCTAACATGTTTCAGTTTGGCTAACATGTTTCAGTTTGGCTAAAATGTTTCAGTTTGGCTAACATGTTTCAGTTTGGCTAACATTGTTTCAGTTTGGCTAACATGTTTCAGTTTGGCTAACATGTTTCAGTTTGGCTAACATGTTTTAGTTTGGCTAACGTGTTTCAGTTTGGCTAACATTGTTTCAGTTTGGCTAACATGTTTCAGTTTGGCTAACATGCTAACATGTTTCGGTTTGGCTAACATGTTTCAGTTTGGCTAACATGTTTGGCTAACATGTTTCAGTTTGGCTAACATGTTTCAGTTTGGCTAACATGTTTCAGTTTGCTAACATGCTAACATGTTTCAGTTTGGCTAACATGTTTCAGTCTGGCTAACATGTTTGGCTAACATGTTTCAGTTTGGCTAACATGTTTCAGTTTGGCTGACATGTTTCAGTTTGGCTAACATTGTTTCAGTTTGGCTAACATGTTTCATTTTGGCTAACATGTTTGGCTAACATGTTTCAGTTTGGCTAACATGTTTCAGTTTGGCTAACATGTTTGGCTAACATGTTTCAGTTTGGCTAACATGTTTCAGATTGGCTAACATGTTTGGCTAACATGTTTCAGTTTGGCTAACATGTTTCAGTTTGGCTAACATGTTTCAGTTTGGCTAACATGTTTCAGTTTGGCTAACATTGTTTCAGTTTGGCTAACATGTTTCAGTTTGGCTAACATGTTTGGCTAACATGTTTTAGTTTCAGTTTGGCTAACATGTTTCAGTTTGGCTAACATTGTTTCAGTTTGGCTGACATGTTTCAGTTTGGCTAACATGTTTCAGTTTGGGTAACATGTTTCAGTTTGGCTAACATGTTTCAGTTTGGCTAACGTGTTTCAGTTTGGCTAACATTGTTTCAGTTTGGCTAACATGCTAACATGTTTCAGTTTGGCTAACGTGTTTCAGTTTGGCTAACATTGTTTCAGTTTGGCTAACATGCTAACATGTTTCAGTTTGGCTAACGTGTTTCGGTTTGGCTAACATGTTTCAGTCTGGCTAACATGTTTGGCTAACATGTTTCAGTTTGGCTAACATGTTTCAGTTTGGCTAACATGCTAACATGTTTCAGTTTGGCTAACATGTTTCAGTTTGGCTAACATGCTAACATGTTTCAGTTTGGCTAACATGTTTCAGTTTGGCTAACATGCTAACATGTTTCAGTTTGGCTAACATGTTTCAGTTTGGCTAACATGTTTCAGTTTGGGGCTGCGTGTTAATACTTTTTTAAATGTAACCAGGCAAGTCAGTTAAGAACAAGTGTTAATTTACAATGATGACCTAAAAGGGAACAGTGGGTTAACTGCCTTATTCTGGGGAAAAATGACAGATTTTTACCTTGTCAGCTCAGGGATTCCATCTAACAACCTTTCACTTACTGGCCCAATGCACTAACCACTAGGCTACCTGCCATGCTCGTGTACCTGCCATGCTCGTGTACCTGCCATGCTCGTGTACCTGCCATGCTCGTGTACCTGCCATGCTCGTGTACCTGCCATGCTCGTGTACCTGCCATGCTCGTGTACCTGCCATGCTCGTGTACCTGCCATGCTCGTGTACCTGCCATGCTCGTGTACCTGCCATGCTCGTGTACCCGCCATGCTCGTGTACCCGCCATGCTCGTGTACCCGCCATGCTCGTGTACCCGCCATGCTCGTGTACCCGCCATGCTCGTGTACCCGCCATGCTCGTGTACCCGCCATGCTCGTGTACCCGTCATGCTCGTGTACCCGCCATGCTCGTGTACCCGCCATGCTCGTGTACCCGCCATGCTCGTGTACCCGCCATGCTCGTGTACCCGCCATGCTCGTGTACCCGCCATGCTCGTGTACCCGCCATGCTCGTGTACCCGCCATGCTCGTGTACCCGCCATGCTCGTGTACCCGCCATGCTCGTGTACCCGCCATGCTCGTGTACCCGCCATGCTCGTGTACCCGCCATGCTCGTGTACCCGCCATGCTCGTGTACCCGCCATGCTCGTGTACCCGCCATGCTCGTGTACCCGCCATGCTCGTGTACCCGCCATGCTCGTGTACCCGCCATGCTCGTGTACCCGCCATGCTCGTGTACCCGCCATGCTCGTGTACCCGCCATGCTCGTGTACCCGCCATGCTCGTGTACCCGCCATGCTCGTGTACCCGCCATGCTCGTGTACCCGCCATGCTCGTGTACCCGCCATGCTCGTGTACCCGCCATGCTCGTGTACCCGCCATGCTCGTGTACCCGCCATGCTCGTGTACCTGCCATGCTCGTGTACCTGCCATGCTCGTGTACCTGCCATGCTCGTGTACCTGCCATGCTCGTGTACCTGCCATGCTCGTGTACCTGCCATGCTCGTGTACCTGCCATGCTCGTGTACCTGTCATGCTCGTGTACCTGCCATGCTCGTGTACCTGCCATGCTCGTGTACCTGCCATGCTCGTGTACCTGCCATGCTCGTGTACCTGCCATGCTCGTGTACCTGTCATGCTCGTGTACCTGCCATGCTCGTGTACCTGTCATGCTCGTGTACCTGCCATGCTCGTGTACCCGCCATGCTTGTGTACCTGCCATGCTCGTGTACCTGCCATGCTCGTGTACCTGCCATGCTCGTGTACCTGCCATGCTCGTGTACCTGCCATGCTCGTGTACCTGCCATGCTCGTGTACCTGCCATGCTCGTGTACCTGTCATGCTCGTGTACCTGCCATGCTCGTGTACCCGCCATGCTCGTGTACCTGCCATGCTCGTGTACCTGCCATGCTCGTGTACCTGCCATGCTCGTGTACCTGCCATGCTTGTGTACCTGCCATGCTCGTGTACCTGCCATGCTCGTGTACCTGCCATGCTCGTGTACCTGCCATGCTCGTGTACCTGCCATGCTCGTGTACCTGCCATGCTCGTGTACCTGCCATGCTCGTGTACCTGCCATGCTCGTGTACCTGCCATGCTCGTGTACCTGCCATGCTCGTGTACCCGCCATGCTCGTGTACCCGCCATGCTCGTGTACCTGCCATGCTCGTGTACCTGCCATGCTCGTGTACCTGCCATGCTCGTGTACCTGTCATGCTCGTGTACCCGCCATGCTCGTGTACCTGCCATGCTCGTGTACCTGCCATGCTCGTGTACCTGTCATGCTCGTGTACCCGCCATGCTCGTGTACCCGCCATGCTCGTGTACCTGCCATGCTCGTGTACCTGCCATGCTCGTGTACCTGCCATGCTCGTGTACCTGCCATGCTCGTGTACCTGCCATGCTCGTGTACCTGCCATGCTCGTGTACCTGCCATGCTCGTGTACCTGCCATGCTCGTGTACCTGCCATGCTCGTGTACCTGCCATGCTCGTGTACCTGTCATGCTCGTGTACCTGCCATGCTCGTGTACCTGCCATGCTCGTGTACCTGTCATGCTCGTGTACCTGTCATGCTCGTGTACCCGCCATGCTCGTGTACCCGCCATGCTCGTGTACCCGTCATGCTCGTGTACCTGCCATGCTCGTGTACCTGTCATGCTCGTGTACCCGCCATGCTCGTGTACCTGTCATGCTCGTGTACCTGTCATGCTCGTGTACCTGCCATGCTCGTGTACCTGCCATGCTCGTGTACCTGCCATGCTCGTGTACCTGCCATGCTCGAGTACCTGCCATGCTCGTGTACCTGCCATGCTCGTGTACCTGCCATGCTCGTGTACCCGCCATGCTCGTGTACCCGCCATGCTCGTGTACCCGCCATGCTCGTGTACCTGCCATGCTCGTGTACCTGCCATGCTCGTGTACCTGCCATGCTCGTGTACCTGCCATGCTCGTGTACCTGCCATGCTCGTGTACCTGCCATGCTCGTGTACCTGTCATGCTCGTGTACCTGCCATGCTCGTGTACCTGCCATGCTCGTGTACCTGTCATGCTCGTGTACCCGCCATGCTCGTGTACCCGCCATGCTCGTGTACCTGCCATGCTCGTGTACCCGCCATGCTCGTGTACCTGCCATGCTCGTGTACCCGCCATGCTCGTGTACCCGCCATGCTCGTGTACCTGCCATGCTCGTGTACCCGCCATGCTCGTGTACCTGCCATGCTCGTGTACCTGCCATGCTCGTGTACCTGCCATGCTCGTGTACCTGCCATGCTCGTGTACCTGCCATGCTCGTGTACCTGCCATGCTCGTGTACCTGCCATGCTCGTGTACCTGCCATGCTCGTGTACCTGCCATGCTCGTGTACCCGCCATGCTCGTGTACCTGCCATGCTCGTGTACCTGCCATGCTCGTGTACCTGCCATGCTCGTGTACCTGCCATGCTCGTGTACCTGTCATGCTCGTGTACCTGTCATGCTCGTGTACCTGCCATGCTCGTGTACCTGCCATGCTCGTGTACCTGCCATGCTCGTGTACCTGCCATGCTCGTGTACCTGCCATGCTCGTGTACCTGCCATGCTCGTGTACCTGCCATGCTCGTGTACCTGTCATGCTCGTGTACCTGCCATGCTCGTGTACCTGTCATGCTCGTGTACCTGTCATGCTCGTGTACCTGCCATGCTCGTGTACCTGCCATGCTCGTGTACCTGCCATGCTCGTGTACCTGCCATGCTCGTGTACCTGCCATGCTCGTGTACCTGCCATGCTCGTGTACCTGCCATGCTCGTGTACCTGCCATGCTCGTGTCCCTGCCATGCTCGTGTACCTGCCATGCTCGTGTACCTGTCATGCTCGTGTACCTGCCATGCTCGTGTACCTGCCATGCTCGTGTACCTGTCATGCTCGTGTACCTGTCATGCTCGTGTACCCGCCATGCTCGTGTACCCGCCATGCTCGTGTACCCGTCATGCTCGTGTACCTGCCATGCTCGTGTACCTGTCATGCTCGTGTACCCGCCATGCTCGTGTACCTGTCATGCTCGTGTACCTGTCATGCTCGTGTACCTGCCATGCTCGTGTACCTGCCATGCTCGTGTACCTGCCATGCTCGTGTACCTGCCATGCTCGAGTACCTGCCATGCTCGTGTACCTGCCATGCTCGTGTACCTGCCATGCTCGTGTACCCGCCATGCTCGTGTACCCGCCATGCTCGTGTACCCGCCATGCTCGTGTACCCGCCATGCTCGTGTACCTGCCATGCTCGTGTACCTGCCATGCTCGTGTACCTGCCATGCTCGTGTACCTGCCATGCTCGTGTACCTGCCATGCTCGTGTACCTGTCATGCTCGTGTACCTGCCATGCTCGTGTACCTGCCATGCTCGTGTACCTGTCATGCTCGTGTACCCGCCATGCTCGTGTACCCGCCATGCTCGTGTACCTGCCATGCTCGTGTACCCGCCATGCTCGTGTACCTGCCATGCTCGTGTACCCGCCATGCTCGTGTACCCGCCATGCTCGTGTACCTGCCATGCTCGTGTACCCGCCATGCTCGTGTACCCGCCATGCTCGTGTACCTGCCATGCTCGTGTACCTGCCATGCTCGTGTACCTGCCATGCTCGTGTACCTGCCATGCTCGTGTACCTGCCATGCTCGTGTACCTGCCATGCTCGTGTACCTGCCATGCTCGTGTACCTGCCATGCTCGTGTACCCGCCATGCTCGTGTACCTGCCATGCTCGTGTACCTGCCATGCTCGTGTACCTGCCATGCTCGTGTACCTGCCATGCTCGTGTACCTGTCATGCTCGTGTACCTGTCATGCTCGTGTACCTGCCATGCTCGTGTACCTGCCATGCTCGTGTACCTGCCATGCTCGTGTACCTGCCATGCTCGTGTACCTGCCATGCTCGTGTACCTGCCATGCTCGTGTACCTGTCATGCTCGTGTACCTGCCATGCTCGTGTACCTGTCATGCTCGTGTACCTGTCATGCTCGTGTACCTGCCATGCTCGTGTACCTGCCATGCTCGTGTACCTGCCATGCTCGTGTACCTGCCATGCTCGTGTACCTGCCATGCTCGTGTACCTGCCATGCTCGTGTACCTGCCATGCTCGTGTACCTGCCATGCTCGTGTACCTGCCATGCTCGTGTACCTGCCATGCTCGTGTACCTGTCATGCTCGTGTACCTGCCATGCTCGTGTACCTGCCATGCTCGTGTACCTGTCATGCTCGTGTACCTGTCATGCTCGTGTACCCGCCATGCTCGTGTACCCGCCATGCTCGTGTACCCGTCATGCTCGTGTACCTGCCATGCTCGTGTACCTGCCATGCTCGTGTACCTGCCATGCTCGTGTACCTGCCATGCTCGTGTACCTGCCATGCTCGTGTACCTGCCATGCTCGTGTACCTGCCATGCTCGTGTACCCGCCATGCTCGTGTACCTGCCATGCTCGTGTACCTGCCATGCTCGTGTACCTGCCATGCTCGTGTACCTGTCATGCTCGTGTACCTGTCATGCTCGTGTACCTGCCATGCTCGTGTACCTGCCATGCTCGTGTACCTGCCATGCTCGTGTACCTGCCATGCTCGTGTACCTGCCATGCTCGTGTACCTGCCATGCTCGTGTACCTGTCATGCTCGTGTACCTGCCATGCTCGTGTACCTGTCATGCTCGTGTACCTGTCATGCTCGTGTACCTGCCATGCTCGTGTACCTGCCATGCTCGTGTACCTGCCATGCTCGTGTACCTGCCATGCTCGTGTACCTGCCATGCTCGTGTACCTGCCATGCTCGTGTACCTGCCATGCTCGTGTACCCAAACAATCGAGAATAAACATGCTGAAGCTGTTTTACATTCCTTGCAATTTTTTTCAGCCCCGCAAAAAAACACAACAAAGTGCCTAAGTGTCTGTCAATCAAAAACGTATTCCAGTGTCTGCCTGCCAGCTGAACGTCTTTGCCAGTGTGTAGGCTACCTGCCCCTCCTCCTCTGAAGCATATTTGTAGCCTACTGATGTTGCAGAGAAGAATGGATCAACTTTTTCCATGCTAGTTAGGGATACTATATTTATCACATTTCACATTGGATTTATTAACGACAAAAAGGTAAGATCTGTTTTTAATTCTGATGGCTCTCTGCACACACAAGCGTGCTAGCTACATACAGTGCCTTGCAAAAGTATTCATCCCCTTGCCGTTTTTCCTATTATTTGGATTACAATCTGTAATTTAACTGGATTTTTATTTGGATTTCATGTAATGGACATACACAAAATTGGGCAAATTGGTGAAGTGAAATGAAAAAAATAACTTGTTTAAAAAAAAAAATGTAATGATATAAAACAGAAAAGTGGTGCGTGCATATGTATTCACCCCCTTTGCTATGACGCCCCTAAATAAGATCTGGTGAAACCAATTACCTTTAGAAGTCACATAATTAGTTAAATAAAGTCCACATGTGTTCAATCTAAGTGTCACATGATCTGTTACATGATCTCAGTATATATAAACCTGTTCTGAAATGCCCAGAGTCTGCAACACCACTAAGCAAGGGGCACCATGAAGACCATGAAGCTCTCCAAACAAAGTTGTGGAGAAAAATATCAGAAACTTTGAACATCCCACGGATCACCATTAAATCCATTATTAAAAAATGGAAAGATTATGGCACCGCAACAAACCTGCCAAGAGAGGACCGCCCAACAAAACTCACGGACCAGGCAAGGAGGGCATTAATCAGAGAGGCAACAAAGAGACCAAAGATAACCCTGAAGGAGCTGCAAAGCTCCATAGCTGAGATTGGAGTATCTGTCTATGTGACCACTTTAAGCCCTACACTCCACAGAGCTGGGCTTTACGGAAAAGTGGCCAGAAAAAAAGCCGTTGCTTAAAGAAAAAAATAAGCAATCCCGTTTGGTTTTCGTTAAAAGGCATATGGGAGACTCCCCAAACATATGGAAGAAGGTACTCTGATCAGGTGAGTCTAAAATGTTGCTTTTTGGTGGCGCAAACCCAACACCTCCCATCACCCCGAGAACACCATCCCCACAGTGAAGCATGGTGGTGGCAGCATCATGCTGTGGGGATGTTTTTCATTGGCAGGGACTGGGAAACTGGTCAGAATTGAAGGAATGATGGATGGCGCTAAATACCCCAAGAGACTTGCAGCTGTAATTGCTGCAAAAGGTGTCTCTACAAAGTATTGATTTTAGGGGATGAATAGTTACGCACGCTCAAGTTTTCTGTTTTTTTGTCTTATTTCTTGTTTGTTTCACAATAAAAAATAAATGGCATCTTCAAAGTGGTAGGCATGTTGGTAGGCATGTCAAATGATACAACCCCCCCCCCCCCCAAATCAATTTTATTCTAGGTTGTAAGGCAACAAAATAGGATAAATGCCAGGGGGTGAAAACTTTCGCAAGCCGCTGTAGCTTGTCTGGTCCAATGTTTAGCCAACAAGGTCAAAAACATTCAAAGTTCCTCCATAGAATCCGCTTCTCTTTAGGTTTCATTCTGTAGACCTAATTCAGATAATGCAGGTCAGAACAAGATGCTCAGAGCTTCAATCCAAACATCTCGTGCCCTATACTGGTCTGTCCATCATGAATGTAAACAACTCACTGAGCTATAGCTAGCCCACTTCATAGCAAGATGTTCTATCCACACTGCATGATTGGTGAAGTCATGTAATGTCAAGCTAATTGTAAAAATGATGATTTTTAGAGGTTGAAAAACGAAACAGAATGGAACATATAAACCACTAGGTTTTGGGGGGTTCAGAATTGTATTTGCTGGTCGGAACAGTGGAAACAACGAGGGACTCTCAGTGTCAAACAACGAGGGACTCAGTGTCAAACAACGAGGGACTCTCAGTGTCAAACAACGAGGGACTCTCAGTCTCAAACAACGAGGGACTCTCAAACAACGAGGGACTCTCAGTGTCAAACAACGAGGGACTCTCAGTGTCAAACAACGAGGGACTCTCAGTGTCAAACAACGAGGGACTCTCAGTCTCAAACAACGAGGGACTCAGTCTCAAACAACGAGGGACTCAGTGTCAAACAACGAGGGACTCCTTGTCAAACAACGAGGGACTCTCAGTGTCAAACAACGAGGGACTCTCAGTCTCAAACATCGAGGGACTCTCAGTGTCAAACAACGAGGGACTCTCAGTGTCAAACAGCGAGGGACTCTGTGTCAAACAACGAGGGACTCTCAGTGTCAAACAACGAGGGACTCTGTGTCAAACAACGAGGGACTCTCAGTGTCAAACAACGAGGGACTCTCAGTGTCAAACAACGAGGGACTCTCAGTGTCAAACAACGAGGGACTCTCAGTGTCAAACAACGAGAGACTCTGTGTAAAACAACGAGGGACTCTCAGTGTCAAACAACGAGGGACTCAGTGTCAAACAACGAGGGACTCTGTGTCAAACAACGAGGGACTCTCAGTCTCAAACAACGAGGGACTCTCAGTGTCAAACAACGAGGGACTCTCAGTCTCAAACAACGAGGGACTCTCAGTCTCAAACATCGAGGGACTCTCAGTGTCAAACAACGAGGGACTCTCAGTGTCAAACAACGAGGGACTCTCAGTGTCAAACAACGAGGGACTCTGTGTAAAACAACGAGGGACTCTCAGTGTCAAACAACGAGGGACTCAGTGTCAAACAACGAGGGACTCTCAGTCTCAAACAACGAGGGACTCTCAGTGTCAAACAACGAGGGACTCTGTGTCAAACAACGAGGGACTCTCAGAGTCAAACAACGAGGGTCTCTCAGTGTCAAACAACGAGGGACTCTCAGTGTCAAACAACGAGGGACTCTCAGTGTCAAACAGCGAGGGACTCTGTGTCAAACAACGAGGGACTCTCAGTGTCAAACAACGAGGGACTCAGTGTCAAACAACGAGGGACTCTCAGTCTCAAACATCGAGGGACTCTCAGTCTCAAACATCGAGGGACTCTCAGTGTCAAACAACGAGGGACTCTCAGTGTCAAACAACGAGGGACTCTCAGTCTCAAACAACGAGGGACTCTCAGTGTCAAACAACGAGGGACTCAGTGTCAAACAACGAGGGACTCTCAGTGTCAAACAACGAGGGACTCTGTGTCAAACAACGAGGGACTCTCAGTGTCAAACAACGAGGGACTCTCAGGGTCAAACAATGAGGGACTCTATGTCAAACAACGAGGGACTCTCAGTCTCAAACAACGAGGTACTCTCAGTCTCAAACAACGAGGTACTCTCAGTGTCAAACAACGAGGGAATCTCAGTCTCAAACAACGAGGGACTCTGTGTCAAACAACGAGGGACTCTCAGTCTCAAACATCGAGGGACTCTCAGTGTCAAACAACGAGGGACTCTCAGTGTCAAACAACGAGGGACTCAGTGTCAAACAACGAGGGACTCAGTGTCAAACAACGAGGGACTCTGTGTCAAACAACGAGGGACTCTGTGTCAAACAACGAGGGACTCTCAGTGTCAAACAACGAGGTACTCTCAGTCTCAAACAACGAGGGACTCTCAGTGTCAAACAACGAGGGACTCAGTGTCAAACAACGAGGGACTCTCAGTGTCAAACAACGAGGTACTCTCAGTCTCAAACAACGAGGGACTCTCAGTGTCAAACAACGAGGGACTCAGTGTCAAACAACGAGGGACTCAGTGTCAAACAACGAGGGACTCTCAGTCTCAAACATCGAGGGACTCTCAGTCTCAAACATCGAGGGACTCTCAGTGTCAAACAACGAGGGACTCTCAGTGTCAAACAACGATGGACTCTCAGTGTCAAACAACGAGGGACTCTCAGTGTCAAACAATGAGGGACTCTCAGTGTCAAACAACGAGGGACTCTCAGTGTCAAACAACGAGGGACTCTATGTCAAACAACGAGGGACTCTATGTCAAACAACGAGGGACTCTCAGTGTCAAACAACGAGGGACTCTCAGTGTCAAACAACGAGGGACCCAGTGTCAAACAACGAGGGACTCAGTGTCAAACAACGAGGGACTCTCAGTCTCAAACAACGAGGGACTCTGTGTCAAACAACGAGGGACTCTCAGTGTCAAACAACGAGGGACTCAGTGTCAAACAATGAGGGACTCTGTGTCAAACAACGAGGGACTCTCAGTGTCAAACAACGAGGGACTCTCAGTGTCAAACAACGAGGGACTCAGTGTCAAACAATGAGGGACTCTGTGTCAAACAACGAGGGACTATCAGTGTCAAACAACGAGGGACTCTGTGTCAAACAACGAGGGACTCTCAGTGTCAAACAACGAGGGACTCAGTGTCAAACAATGAGGGACTCTGTGTCAAACAACGAGGGACTATCAGTGTCAAACAACGAGGGACTCTCAGTGTCAAACAACGAGGGACTCAGTGTCAAACAATGAGGGACTCTGTGTCAAACAACGAGGGACTATCAGTGTCAAACAACGAGGGACTCTCAGTCTCAAACAACGATTGACTCTGTGTCAAACAACGAGGGACTCTCAGTGTCAAACAACGAGGGACTCTCTGTGTCAAACAACGAGGGACTCTCAGTGTCAAACAACGAGGGACTCTGTGTCAAACAACGAGGGACTCTCTGTGTCAAACAACGAGGGACTCTCGGTGTCAAACAACGAGGGACTCAGTGTCAAACAACGAGGGACTCTGTGTCAAACAACGAGGGACTCTCAGTGTCAAACAACGAGGGACTCTGAATCTTAATTAATAGCCCAACATTTTTCAATCCTGCTTTTCCTTTCTCTCCCTATCCTTTATGTTATTGGCTAACATCAACAAGAGAAATGTTGATCCATTGTTTCCCAGGACCGGGTTCTGAATGATTGAAATGTCAGATGCTGGGATAGCGATTAGAGTAACAGATGCCGGGATAGCGTGACCCTGATGTAAGTAGATCATTGTTATTCTCGTTAAATCTCCTGGTAGAATATGTGTTAACTACATATTAAACATTGAGACATACACATGGCAGTTAGGATCAGAGATGATGGGGTCCCTTTGACAGAAAGATTCACAAACACACACACACACACACACACACACACACACACACACACACACACACACACACACACACACACACACACACACACACACACACACACACACACACACACACACACACACACACACACACACACACACACACACACACACACAAAAACAGCCAGGTCACCTCCAGATCCACTGCAGTATTCAACATTTTCCAGGTCCCAAGGATATCAGAAATACCTTCAATACCGGCCACTAGGGGCAGCGGTTGGTGCTATTACTATCAAGTAGGTTCGCGGCTTGCTAGGGCGTTGTGGACGAGGATGGCAAATGCGCGTAAGCAGCGAGCTCCAGCTCTGAGGATCACAGATTAAATCCCACTGTTCATTTTAAATACATTTACATTTACATTTAAGTCATTTAGCAGACGCTCTTATCCAGAGCGACCTACAAATTGGTGCATTCACCTTATGACATCCAGTGGAACAGCCATTTTACAATAGTGCATCTAAATCTTTTAAGGGGGGGGGTCAGAAGGGTTACTTTATCCTATCCTAGGTTTTCCTTAAAGAGGTGGGGTTTCAGGTGTCTCCGGAAGGTGGTGATTGACTCCGCTGTCCTGGCGTCGTGAGGGAGTTTGTTCCAACATTGGGGTGCCAGAGCAGCGAACAGTTTTGACTGGGCTGAGCGGGAACTGTACTTCCTCAGTGGTAGGGAGGCGAGCAGGCCAGAGGTGGATGAACGCAGTGCCCTTGTTTGGGTGTAGGGCCTGATCAGAGCCTGAAGGTACTGAGGTGCCGTTTCCCTCACAGCTCCGTAGGCAAGCACCATGGTCTTGTAGCGGATGCGAGCTTCAACTGGAAGCCAGTGGAGAGAGCGGAGGAGCGGGGTGACGTGAGAGAACTTGGAAAGGTTGAACACCAGCCGGGCTGCGGCGTTCTGGATGAGTTGTAGGGGTTTAATGGCACAGGCAGGGAGCCCAGCCAACAGCGAGTTGCAGTAATCCAGACGGGAGATGACAAGTGCCTGGATTAGGACCTGCGCCGCTTCCTGTGTGAGGCAGGGTCGTACTCTGCGGATGTTATAGAGCATGAACCTACAGGAACGGGCCACCGCCTTGATGTTAGTTGAGAACGACAGGGTGTTGTCCAGGATCACACCAAGGTTCTTAGCGCTCTGGGAGGAGGACACAATGGAGTTGTCAACCGTGATGGCGAGATCATGGAACGGGCAGTCCTTCCCCGGGAGGAAGAGCAGCTCCGTCTTGCCGAGGTTCAGCTTGAGGTGGTGATCCGTCATCCACACTGATATGTCTGCCAGACATGCAGAGATGCGATTCGCCACCTGGTCATCAGAAGGGGGAAAGGAGAAGATTAATTGTGTGTCGTCTGCATAGCAATGATAGGAGAGACCATGTGAGGTTATGACAGAGCCAAGTGACTTGGTGTATAGCGAGAATAGGAGAGGGCCTAGAACAGAGCCCTGGGGGACACCAGTGGTGAGAGCACGTGGTGAGGAGACAGATTCTCGCCACGTCACCTGGTAGGAGCGACCTGTCAGGTAGGACGCAATCCAAGCGTGGGCCGCGCCGGAGATGCTCAACTCGGAGAGGGTGGAGAGGAGGATCTGATGGTTCACAGTATCGAAGGCAGCCGATATGTCTAGACGGATGAGAGCAGAGGAGAGAGAGTTAGCTTTAGCAGTGCGGAGCGCCTCCGTGATACAGAGAAGAGCAGTCTCAGTTGAATGACTAGTCTTGAAACCTGACTGATTTGGATCAAGAAGGTCATTCTGAGAGAGATAGCAGGAGAGCTGGCCAAGGACGGCACGGTCAAGAGTTTTGGAGAGAAAAGAAAGAAGGGATACTGGTCTGTAGTTGTTGACATCGGAGGGATCGAGTGTAGGTTTTTTCAGAAGGGGTGCAACTCTCGCTCTCTTGAAGACGGAAGGGACGTAGCCAGCGGTCAAGGATGAGTTGATGAGCGAGGTGAGGTAAGGGTAAAGGTCTCCGGAAATGGTCTGGAGAATAGAGGAGGGGATAGGGTCAAGCGGGCAGGTTGTTGGGCGGCCGGCCGTCACAAGACGCGAGATTTCATCTGGAGAGAGAGGGGAGAAAGAGGTCAGAGCACAGGGTAGGACAGTGTGAACAGAACCAGCGGTGTCGTTTGACTTAGCAAACGAGGATCGGATGTCGTCGACCTTCTTTTCAAAATGGTTGACGAAGTCATCTGCAGAGAGGGAGGAGAAGGTGGCAAAGAGCTTCCTAGGGTTAGAGGCAGATGCTTGGAATTTAGAGTGGTAGAAAGTGGCTTTAGCAGCAGAGACAGAAGAGGAAAATGTAGAGAGGAGGGAGTGAAAGGATGCCAGGTCCGCAGGGAGGCGAGTTTCCCTCATTTCCGCTCGGCTGCCCGGAGCCCTGTTCTGTGAGCTCGCAATGAGTCGTCGAGCCACGGAGCGGGAGGGGAGGACCGAGCCGGCCTGGAGGATAGGGGACATAGAGAGTCAAAGGATGCAGAAAGGGAGGAGAGGAGGGTTGAGGAGGCAGAATCAGGAGATAGGTTGGAGAAGGTTTGAGCAGAGGGAAGAGATGATAGGATGGAAGAGGAGAGAGTAGCGGGGGAGAGAGAGCGAAGGTTGGGACGGCGCGATACCATCCGAGTATGGGCAGTGTGGGAAGTGTTGGATGAGAGCGAGAGGGAAAAGGATACAAGGTAGTGGTCGGAGACTTGGAGGGGAGTTGCAATGAGGTTAGTGGAAGAACAGCATCTAGTAAAGATGAGGTCAAGCGTATTGCCTGCCTTGTGAGTAGGGGGGGAAGGTGAGAGGGTGAGGTCAAAAGAGGAGAGGAGTGGAAAGAAGGAGGCAGAGAGGAATGAGTCAAAGGTAGACGTGGGGAGGTAAAAGTCACCCAGAACTGTGAGAGGTGAGCCGTCCTCAGGAAAGGAGCTTATCAAGGCATCAAGCTCATTGATGAACTCTCCGAGGGAACCTGGAGGGCGATAAATGATAAGGATGTTAAGCTTGAAAGGGCTGGTAACTGTGACAGCATGGAATTCAAAGGAGACGATAGACAGATGGGTAAGGGGAGAAAGAGAGAATGACCACTTGGGAGAGATGAGGATCCCGGTGCCACCACCCTGCTGACCAGAAGCTCTTGGGGGGTGCGAGAACACGTGGGCAGACGAAGAGAGAGCAGTAGGAGTAGCAGTGTTATCTGTGGTGATCCATGTTTCCGTCAGTGCCAAGAAGTCGAGGGACTGGAGGGAAGCATAGGCTGAGATGAATTCTGCCTTGTTGGCCGCAGATCGGCAGTTCCAGAGGCTACCGGAGACCTGGAACTCCACGTGGGTCGTGCGCGCTGGGACCACCAGGTTAGGGTGGCCGCGGCCACGCGGTGTGAAGCGTTTGTATGGTCTGTGCAGAGAGGAGAGAACAGGGATAGACAGACACATAGTTGACAGGCTACAGAAGAGGCTACGCTAATGCAAAGGAGATTGGAATGACAAGTGGACTACACGTCTCGAATGTTCAGAAAGTTGAGCTAACGTTGCAAAAATCTTATTGACTAAAATGATTAAAATGATACAGTACTGCTGAAGTAGGCTGGCTAGCAGTGGCTGCGTTGTTGACTTTGTTTGAAAGTGTAGCTGGCTAGGTAACCTCGATAGCTGGCTGGGTAACCTCGGTAACTGGCTAGATAATTAGTCTAAACTACACAATTGTCTTAGATACAAGGACAGCAAAGAAAACTATGTAGCTAGCTAACACTACACTAATCAAATCGTTCTGTTGTAATGTAATAGTTTCTACAGTGCTGCTGTTCGGTAGAAGTTGGCTAGCTAGCAGTGTTAGCAGTGTTGACTAGCAGTGTTGACTAGGTAGGAGAACGGCAGCGCGGCGGACGAAAATAGCTGGCTAGCTAACCGATAATTACTCTAGACTCCACAGTTATCTTAGATACAAAGACAGCAAAGACAACTATGTAGCTAGCTAACACTACACTAAATATTCACCTTAAACCCTATCCCTAACCTTAACCCTTGCCTTAACCCTTACCTTAACTATTACCTTAACCATTTGTAATGAATGACTAAACTTAACCTACTGGGTAGGGTAGGCTTGCTACAGAAAGCGACAAAGCCACAGAGGACCTAAACCCAGAGGTGCAACATCGTGTAATGCTTGCAAAACAGACCAATTGGACCAGGTTGGGGTTTGGGGTCAGAGAAGAAAGAAATTCTTCCTTAGTTGTTCTAAATATAAAGGCAGAAGCCAGATTTGAGCCAATGTCTTCAGTAGTTGAACATCTTATTACTCCGACCTTGTGAAAGTGTGGCGCAAAAGATGACCGTTCTACACCCAATTAAGTGTTTTCTGAGCATGAGCTTAGCTAGCCCCAGGGCTAGATATGAAGTCTTGTCCGCTTGAGAAAACAACAAAAACAATTGTCTGAAAAGCAGATTATACATTTATGTTGTCCGAATGGACAAGTAAACAACAAAAAAAGTTTTTTTTAAAAGATCACAATATCAAAGAATTAGGCTATTCTGATCAGTATTGGTTCAAAGTGTCATCTAGGATGTGATGTGTTGAGCACTGTCCTCCAGCCGACCAATCTCTGCAGAGCACATCGGGAGTATAATTATTGTAAGCCTGCATTGACAGGCACAAGTGGCTTTTCAATCGTGGAATCGCGAGATTCAACATTTGTTGATATTCACTGCTAGTTAATGAGTTATTTGACCAATTATAGCACATTTTTTGGGTCAGCAATGAAAATCCTGGAAAAGTCATTCTGTTCATCCCCTGCGTGTGTACCGTTGCCAGAGGAAAGAGAGAGCGACATTGCGCAGCAGGTCAAATAATGATATACAACAAGCTAACTAGATAACCAGCCAAACTACACTCTTTTTTGAATTGTCTAGCTTATAATTTAGCTATTAGAATGTTTTAATGGCATTGTCATGTCCCATGTCCGAAAATGAATTTCCACCAGCACTTGTGTATAACCGCAAATGGCCGACACACAGTTGATGAAACCAATGCTGCCAATTCAACTCGGGTTGAAAAACCGTCTCTCAAGCACTCAATATTGGCTAGGGTTCTCCTATTTTCAATAGTGGCCATGTAATTCTGACTAACAAAAAAATATTCTCATAGCCTAATTGACAAGTAACTTGTATGTTGTCAAGATCTCCCCCGAACACTGAATATTTTAACCTTCCAAATAGATAAACATCTTACTTTGCTACCTCGTCAACCTTAACAATTTGATCCCTTGTTCATTGAAAGACGGAATTGTTTTATAAAGACATAAAAAGTATTTGATTGTAATTGTAATGTTGCAGGGTGGTCAACCATCCTCCAGGATAGTCCAGGAGAGATACTGGGTGTGTAAGGTGGTCAACCATCCTCCAGGAGAGTCCAGGAGAGATACTGGGAGTGCAGGGTGGTCAACCATCCTCCAGGAGAGTCCAGGAGAGATACTGGGTGTGTAAGGTGGTCAACCATCCTCCAAGGGAGTCCAGGAGAGATACTGGGAGTGCAGGGTGGTCAACCATCCTCCAGGAGAGTCCAGGAGAGATACTGGGTGTGTAAGGTGGTCAACCATCCTCCAGGATAGTCCAGGAGAGATACTGGGTGTGCAGGGTGGTCAACCATCCTCCAAGGGAGTCCAGGAGAGATACTGGGAGTGCAGGGTGGTCAACCATCCTCCAGGAGAGTCCAGGAGAGATACTGGGAGTGCAGGGTGGTCAACCATCCTCCAGGAGAGTCCAGGAGAGATACTGGGTGTGTAAGGTGGTCAACCATCCTCCAGGAGAGTCCAGGAGAGATACTGGGAGTGCAGGGTGGTCAACCATCCTACAGAATAGTCCAGGAGAGATACTGGGTGTGTAAGGTGGTCAACCATCCTCCAGGAGAGTCCAGGAGAGATACTGGGAGTGCAGGATGGTCAACCATCCTCCAGGAGAGTCCAGGAGAGATACTGGGTGTGCAGGGTGGTCAACCATCCTCCAGGAGAGTCCAGGAGAGATACTGGGAGTGCAGGGTGGTCAACCATCCTCCAGGAGAGTCCAGGAGAGATACTGGGAGTGCAGGGTGGTCAACCATCCTCCAGGAGAGTCCAGGAGAGATACTGGGTGTGCAGGGTGGTCAACCATCCTCCAGGAGAGTCCAGGAGAGATACTGGGTGTGCAGGGTGGTCAACCATCCTCCAGGAGAGTCCAGGAGAGATACTGGGAGTGCAGGATGGTCAACCATCCTCCAGGAGAGTCCAGGAGAGATACTGGGAGTGCAGGCTTTTACTTTAGCCCTGCTAGAACACATCACATTGAAAAATAAATCTGCAGGGTTTGGTCAAAAGCCTGCACAACCAGGGTTGAGGGTTGACAGACATGTATTTTAAACAGTAGCCTATTAATGCAGTATTTGGGCACTTACGTGCCTTGCTCAAGGGCACAACGGCAGGAGATATACTACATGGGATCATAGACCAGTAGCTTTCCGTTGTCAATACCAGTGATAATTATTATTTTGTGAAGTGGTTCCTTGCATCGTACTTCTACACCTGCATTGCTTGTTGTTTGGGGTTTTAGGCTGGGTTTCTGTACAGCACTTTAAGATATCAGCTGATGTAAGAAGGGCTTATAAAATACATTTGATTTGATCATCCAACACAATTTTCAGTTACCATTTTGGCCAATGGTGTTACAGACCATTTATTTATGTTGCCCTACATATTCGGAGGAGAAGTGGCAAAAAATTCATATCAAATCCTGTCACCAATGTCGTCATGACATCACCTACAGGTGTGATCTGGGATTTCTACTGGGAAAAACAGTTTCTGCCTTTTCTTCATACTGGACTGTCTTTGCTACAGCTGCGTTTCATTATGACGGAGCATCAGGAACTGTGCTGACATGAGCGAAACCTCCATCATCGCCGTGGAGACGAGGCACCGTAAAAGCTTTTATGTCTGTCATCAATTGCAATGCTTTCTAGGGGCTAAATACTAAAGGGAATGTGTCTAATGGAGACAGGCAGATAGATGATAGACTCCCAAACACTGATATCATATGCTTTAAGTCAGGGGTATTCAAATCCTACCCTACGAGGTCCAGACTACTGCTGGGTTTTCTGTTCTACCTGATCATTAATTGCATCCACCTGTCTAAATCATTCCATAACAAGAGGGGAAGAATTTAAAAAAAAGAAGTGGAACCTGTCTTTTAGGTCCAGATACATTATGGGGTAATTAGGTGATTTAAAACGGGTTACTGTGTGAACTAGGTGGTCTGTGAACGGGTGTGATGTCTCTTTCCTCTCACTCATTGGTTACAGTGGAATGCAGTGATGTGTCGTATCTATGCAATGTCTCATTCCTCTCACTCATTGGTTACAGTGGAATGCAGTGATGTGTCGTATCTATGGGATGCAGTGATGTGTCGTATCTATGCAATGTCACATTCCTCTCACTCATTGGTTACAGTGCAATGCAGTGATGTGTCGTATCTATGGGATGCAGTTATGTGTCGTATCTATGGAATGCAGTGATGTGTCGTATCTATGCAATGCAGTGATGTGTCGTATCTATGGAATGCAGTGATGTGTCGTATCTATGCAATGCAGTGATGTGTCGTATCTATGGGATGCAGTGATGTGTCGTATCTATGGAATGCAGTAATGTGTCGTATCTATGCAATGCAGTGATGTGTCGTATCTATGGGATGCAGTGATGTGTCGTATCTATGGAATGCAGTAATGTGTCGTATCTATGCAATGCAGTGATGTGTCGTATCTATGGGATGCAGTGATGTGTCGTATCTATGGGATGCAGTGATGTGTCGTATCTATGCAATGCAGTGATGTGTCGTATCTATGGAATGCAGTGATGTGTCGTATCTATGGAATGCAGTGATGTGTCGTATCTATGGGATGCAGTGATGTGTCGTATCTATGCAATGCAGTGATGTGTCGTATCTATGGAATGCAGTGATGTGTCGTATCTATGGAATGCAGTGATGTGTCGTATCTATGCAATGCAGTGATGTGTCGTATCTATGGGATGCAGTGATGTGTCGTATCTATGCAATGCAGTGATGTGTCGTATCTATGGAATGCAGTGATGTGTCGTATCTATGGAATGCAGTGATGTGTCGTATCTATGGAAGGCAGTGATGTGTCGTATCTATGGGATGCAGTGATGTGTCGTATCTATGGAATGCAGTGATGTGTCATATCTATGGAATGCAGTGATGTGTTGTATCTATGGAAGGCAGTGATGTGTCATATCTATGGAATGCAGTGATGTGTCGTATCTATGGGATGCAGTGATGTGTCGTATCTATGCAATGCAGTGATGTGTCATATCTATGGAATGCAGTGATGTGTCGTATCTATGGAAGGCAGTGATGTGTCGTATCTATGGAAGGCAGTGATGTGTCATATCTATGGAAGGCAGTGATGTGTCGTATCTATGGGATGCAGTGATGTGTCATATCTATGGAATGCAGTGATGTGTCGTATCTATGGAATGCAGTGATGTGTCGTATCTATGGGATGCAGTGATGTGTCGTATCTATGGAATGCAGTGATGTGTCGTATCTATGGGATGCAGTGATGTGTCGCACTCATTGGTTACAGTGCAATGCAGTGATGTGTCGTATCTATGGGATGCAGTGATGTGTCGTATCTATGGGATGCAGTGATGTGTCGTATCTATGGAATGCAGTGATGTGTCGTATCTATGGGATGCAGTGATGTGTCATATCTATGGAATGCAGTGATGTGTCGTATCTATGGGATGCAGTGATGTGTCGCACTCATTGGTTACAGTGCAATGCAGTGATGTGTCGTATCTATGGGATGCAGTGATGTGTCGTATCTATGGGATGCAGTGATGTGTCGTATCTATGCAATGCAGTGATGTGTCGTATCTATGCAATGCAGTGATGTATCGTATCTATGGGATGCAGTGATGTGTCGTATCTATGGAAGGCAGTGATGTGTCATATCTATGGAATGCAGTGATGTGTCGTATCTATGGAATGCAGTGATGTGTCGTATCTATGGGATGCAGTGATGTGTCGTATCTATGCAATGCAGTGATGTGTCGTATCTATGGGATGCAGTGATGTGTCGTATCTATGCAATGCAGTGATGTGTCGTATCTATGCAATGCAGTGATGTGTCGTATCTATGGAATGCAGTCGATGTGTCATATCTATGGAATGCAGTGATGTGACGTATCTATGCAATGCAGTGATGTGTCGTATCTATGGAATGCAGTGATGTGACGTATCTATGCAATGCAGTGATGTGTCGTATTTATGCAATGCAGTGATGTGTCGTGTGGAAGCTCTGCATTCCATCGACGTGTGTAGTATCAAGTGTAGTATATGTGTATATGTGTTGTGTAAAGTATAAAAAGTGAACATCTAGAGTTCTCTTTAACTAACTACAGCTGCTGATGATATTGACCATTATCATGATCATATCTAGAGTTATCTTTAACAGTGCAAACATTATGGTACAGCTATATGGACACTTAATCAGCACGGTGCTTTTTAATGGTACGTTTACAAACATACCTCCCGGGTGGCGCAGTGGTCTAGGGCACTGCATGGCAGTGCTAGCTGCGCCACCAGAGTCTCTGGGTTCGCGCCCAGGCTCTGTCGCAGCCGGCCGCAACCGGGAGGTCCGTGGGGCGACGCACAATTGGCATAGCGTCGTCCGTGTTAGGGAGGGTTTGGCCGGTAGGGATATCCTTGTCTCAGTATGTAAAATGTAGTAAAAAATGTATGCACTCTACTGTAAGTCGCTCTGGATAAGAGCGTCTGCTAAAATATAAATGTATTGGTTGTGGTAAATATAATTTAAACTTTATTATGGTATGTGGGGAAATAAGTGTAGCCAGATACAATTGTAATGGCTTAGAAGATCATTTAAGAAATAAGATATATTTTTTAAGTGGCTAAAAAAGAAAGAATACAACATCTTTTGTGTATAGGAAACTCACTCTACAGCAGTAGATGAGGTTGGGTAGAAAAAAGACTGGGAGGGAGAAATATATTTTTGTCATAAACTCAAAAAGAGTGATTATATTAATTAACAACTGTGCAAACAGATGTGCAAACAGATCCTCAAGGAAGATGGATACTTTTAAATATGCTTTTGGACCAAAAACAGATCTGGCTAATTAATCTATATTGGCCAAATAATGGTGATCCACAATTCTTCAAAAATAGATGTAATTATCTACTGAGCTCACAAGCAACAAATGAATCTGTTATTATGGTGGGAGATTATAATATGGTTTTAAGTACCTCAATGGATTGTAAAGCAAATCACTCTCAAACTATCACCCTCAAGCACTTAAGGAGATCACGAATATCATGGATACATCAGAACTAGTGGGTATAAGGAGGCTGAAAAAACCCAGACCTAGTGAGATATACATGGAGGAGGCTGAAAAACCCAGACCTAGTGCGATATACATGGAGGAGGCTTAATTACTCAAACTAGCCGTCTTGATTACTTCCTGGTCATGACATCCGGTTTGGAGCGAGCGGTCGCATTCGCATTCGCTCCGCAGGTAGTATAACTTTTCATTACATTTCATTACATTTCATTATTGTACAGCGGTTTGATTTGTCTAATCTTAGCCATTTCTTCTTAGCTAGCTACATAGCCGTCTTTGTATCAAAGATAATTGCGTAATTATTGTATTTCGTCGTCCTATCGTAGTTCACACTGCTATCTGCCCAGCAGCTAGCCAGCTAGCCAGCTAGCAAACGTCCACCGTCTACCGAATAGTAGTATAACTTTTCATCACATTTCATTACATTTCATTATAGTACAACGAGTTGATTTGTCTAATCTTAGCAACTTTTTCTTAGCTAGCTACATAGCCGTCTTTGTATCAAAGATAATTGCGTAATTATCGTATTTCGTCGTCCTAACGTAGTCTACACTGCTATCTGCCCAGCAGCTAGCCAGCTAGCCAGCTAGCAAACGTCCACCGTCTACCGAATAGCAGCACTGTAGAAACTATTACACTCAACGGAACGACTTGATTAGTGTAGTGTTAGCTAGCTACATAGTTGTCTTTGCTGTCTTCGTATCCAAGATAATTGGGTAGTTCAGAGTGTGTAGTTTTAGAGTGATTATCTTAATTTACCGAGGTTAGCTAGCCAGCTATTTGTCGTCCTTAACGTAGGAAACACTGCTAGCTAGCCAACAGCTAGCCAACGTCTACCGAATAGAACTTCCGCACTCAACAACCCGGTCGCATTCCGCTTCGCTCCACAGGTAGTATCACATTTTCATTTCATTTCATTACAGTACAACGGTTTGATTTGTTTGATCGTAGCTAGCTACATAGCTAGCTACATAGCCGTCTTTTATCAAAGATAATTGTGTAGTCTAGAGCGATTTTCTAGGTTAGCTAGCCAGCTATTGTCGTTCTTTTAACGCAACGTAACGTAATCAACACTGCTAGCTAGCCTGCTAGCCACCGAATAGCAGCACTGTAGCAGCACTGTAGAAACTATTACACTCAACGGAACGACTTGATTAGTGTAGTGTCAACAACGCAGCCACTGCCAACTAGCCTACTTCAGCAGTACTGTATCATTTTAATCATTTTAGTCAATAAGATTCTTGCTACGTAAGCTTAACTTTCTGAACATTCGAGACGTGTAGTCCACTTGTCATTCCAATCTCCTTTGCATTAGCGTAGCCTCTTCTGTAGCCTGTCAACTATGTGTCTGTCTATCCCTGTTCTCTCCTCTCTGCACAGACCATACAAACGCTTCACACCGCGTGGCCGCCCGCGGCCACCCTAATCTGGTGGTCCCAGCGCGCACGACCCACGTGGAGTTCCAGGTCTCCGGTAGCCTCTGGAACTGCCGATCTGCGGCCAACAAGGCAGAGTTCATCTCAGCCTATGCCTCCCTCCAGTCCCTCGACTTCTTGGCACTGACGGAAACATGGATCACCACAGATAACACTGCTACTCCTACTGCTCTCTCTTCGTCCGCCCACGTGTTCTCGCACACCCCGAGAGCAGCTGGTCAGCGGGGTGGTGGCACCGGGATCCTCATCTCTCCCAAGTGGTCATTCTCTCTTTCTCCCCTTACCCATCTGTCTATCGCCTCCTTTGAATTCCATGCTGTCACAGTTACCAGCCCTTTCAAGCTTAACATCCTTATCATTTATCGCCCTCCAGGTTCCCTCGGAGAGTTCATCAATGAGCTTGATGCCTTGATAAGCTCCTTTCCTGAGGACGGCTCACCTCTCACAGTTCTGGGCGACTTTAACCTCCCCACGTCTACCTTTGACTCATTCCTCTCTGCCTCCTTCTTTCCACTCCTCTCCTCTTTTGACCTCACCCTCTCACCTTCCCCCCCTACTCACAAGGCAGGCAATACGCTTGACCTCATCTTTACTAGATGCTGTTCTTCCACTAACCACATTGCAACTCCCCTCCAAGTCTCCGACCACTACCTTGTATCCTTTTCCCTCTCGCTCTCATCCAACACTTCCCACACTGCCCCTACTCGGATGGTATCGCGCCTTCCCAACCTTCGCTCTCTCTCCCCCGCTACTCTCTCCTCTTCCATCCTATCATCTCTCCCCTCTGCTCAAACCTTCTCCAAACTATCTCCTGATTCTGCCTCCTCAACCCTCCTCTCCTCCCTTTCTGCATCCTTTGACTCTCTATGTCCCCTATCCTCCAGGCCGGCTCGGTCCTCCCCTCCCGCTCCGTGGCTCGACGACTCATTGCGAGTTCACAGAACAGGGCTCCGGGCAGCCGAGCGGAAATGGAGGAAAACTCGCCTCCCTGCGGACCTGGCATCCTTTCACTCCCTCCTCTCTACATTTTCCTCTTCTGTATCTGCTGCTAAAGCCACTTTCTACCACTCTAAATTCCAAGGATCTGCCTCTAACCCTAGGAAGCTCTTTGCCACCTTCTCCTCCCTCCTGAATCCTCCTCCCCCTCCCCCCCTCCTCCCTCTCTGCAGATGACTTCGTCAACCATTTTGAAAAGAAGGTCGACGACATCCGATCCTCGTTTGCTAAGTCAAACGACATCGCTGGTTCTGCTCACACTGCCCTACCCTGTGCTTTGACCTCTTTCTCCCCTCTCTCTCCAGATGAAATCTCGCGTCTTGTGACGGCCGGACGCCCAACAACCTGCCCGCTTGACCCTATCCCCTCCTCTCTTCTCCAGACCATTTCCGGAGACCTTCTCCCTTACCTCACCTCGCTCATCAACTCATCCCTGACCGCTGGCTACGTCCCTTCCGTCTTCAAGAGAGCGAGAGTTGCACCCCTTCTGAAAAAACCTACACTCGATCCCTCCGATGTCAACAACTACAGACCAGTATCCCTTCTTTCTTTTCTCTCCAAAACTCTTGAACGTGCCGTCCTTGGCCAGCTCTCCTGCTATCTCTCTCAGAATGACCTTCTTGATCCAAATCAGTCAGGTTTCAAGACTAGTCATTCCACTGAGACTGCTCTTCTCTGTATCACGGAGGCGCTCCGCTCCGCACTGCTAAAGCTAACTCTCTCTCCTCTGCTCTCATCCTTCTAGACCTATCGGCTGCCTTCGACACTGTGAACCATCAGATCCTCCTCTCCACCCTCTCCGAGTTGGGCATCTCCGGCGCGGCCCACGCTTGGATTGCGTCCTACCTGACAGGTCGCTCCTACCAGGTGGCGTGGCGAGAATGTGTCTCCTCACCACGTGCTCTCACCACTGGTGTCCCCCAGGGCTCTGTTCTAGGCCCTCTCCTATTCTCGCTATACACCAAGTCACTTGGCTCTGTCATAACCTCACATGGTCTCTCCTATCATTGCTATGCAGACGACACATAATTAATCTTCTCCTTTCCCCCTTCTGATGACCAGGTGGCGAATCGCATCTCTGCATGTCTGGCAGACATATCAGTGTGGATGACGGATCACCACCTCAAGCTGAACCTCGGCAAGACGGAGCTGCTCTTCCTCCCGGGGAAGGACTTCCCTTTCCATGATCTCGCCATCACGGTTGACAACTCCATTGTGTCCTCCTCCCAGAGCGCTAAGAACCTTGGCGTGATCCTGGACAACTCCCTGTCGTTCTCAACTAACATCAAGGCGGTGGCCCGTTCCTGTAGGTTCATGCTCTACAACATCCGCAGAGTACGACCCTGCCTCACACAGGAAGCGGCGCAGGTCCTAATCCAGGCACTTGTCATCTCCCGTCTGGATTACTGCAACTCGCTGTTGGCTGGGCTCCCTGCCTGTGCCATTAAAACCCTACAACTCATCCAGAACGCCGCAGCCCGTCTGGTGTTCAACCTTCCCAAGTTCTCTCACGTCACCCCGCTCCTCCGCTCTCTCCACTGGCTTCCAGTTGAAGCTCGCATCCGCTACAAGACCATGGTGCTTGCCTACGGAGCTGTGAGGGGAACGGCACCTCAGTACCTCCAGGCTCTGATCAGGCCCTACACCCAAACAAGGGCACTGCGTTCATCCACCTCTGGCCTGCTCGCCTCCCTACCACTGAGGAAGTACAGTTCCCGCTCAGCCCAGTCAAAACTGTTCGCTGCTCTGGCCCCCCAATGGTGGAACAAACTCCCTCACGACGCCAGGACAGCGGAGTCAATCACCACCTTCCGGAGACACCTGAAACCCCACCTCTTTAAGGAATACCTAGGATAGGATAAAGTAATCCTTCTGACCCCCCCCCCCCTTAAAAGATTTAGATGCACTATTGTAAAATGGCTGTTCCACTGGATGTCATAAGGTGAATGCACCAATTTGTAAGTCGCTCTGGGTAAGAGCATCTGCTAAATGACTTAAATGTAATGTAAATGTTCTTGCTGGCATCAAAAGTATTAATAGAAGACCGAGTGTGATTGGACCGCCATCTAATTGGCCTCCATATAACTCTTACAGAATTTCCACGTGGACGGGGATATTGGAAATTTAATCAAAGCCTATCGGATGACAATTTATTATTAACTAAGACAAAGTAATTCATAATTGACTTTTTTTCTGCAAAACATAGGTTCAGCAGATCCAGGCCGGTAACTGAAAGGTTGCTGGATCAAATCCTCGAAGCTGACCAGCTAAAAATCTGTCACTCTGCCCCTGAGTAGTTAACTCGCTGTTCCCTGGTAGGCTGTCATTGTAAGTATGAATTTGTTCTTAACTGACTTGCCTAGTTAAATAAAAAGTATAAAAAGGAAATAGAGGATGTAACAGCGGATGTAATGGAAACTGTACTCTAGAGGCACAAAATAGGTTAGAGGAAAAGAAATGGAGGTACTTATTCAATAATGATCAAGTGTAATTTATTACAAAAATAAAACTAATTGGATGGAAAAAATGCACAATGTTATTCTTAAATCTTCAACATAGAAGTGCTAACAAAAATAATTTACAGAAACGTGTTTACAAATGATGGAGTCACCAAATTATACTTTGAACAGAGCTCAATATGTTAAAGTTGGAGGTAGTGGTCCTGCTGCTGGGTTGTTGCCCTCCTACGGCCTCCTCCACGTCTCCTGATGTACTGGCCTGTCTCCTGGTAGCACCTCCATGCTCTGGACACTACGCTGACAGACACAGCAAACCTTCTTGCCACAGCTCGCATTGATGTGCCATCCTGGATGAGTTGCACTACCTGAGCCACTTGTGTGGGTTGTAGACTCCGTCTCATGCTACCACTAGAGTGAGAGCACCGCCAGCATTCAAAAGTGACCAAAACATCAGCCAGGAAGCATAGGAACTGAGAAGTGGTCTGTGGTCACCACCTGCAGAATCACTCCTTTATTGGGGGTTACTTGCTAATTGCCTATAATTTCCACCTTTTGTCTATTCCATTTGCACAACAGCATGTGAAATTTATTGTCAATCAGTGTTGCTTCCTAAGTGGACAGTTTGATTTCACAGAAGTGTGATTGACTTGGAGTTACATTGTGTTGTTTAAGTGTTCCCTTTATTTTTTTGAGCAGTGTATAATGAATATCAGTTTGGGGAGATTTTTTTTTTAAATATTAAAGCTTTAAACCTCTCACTAAAAGATTCAGTCACAAATAAATTATACTTAAACCCAAAATGGTTCTCCAGTATATTAATTAAGAAAGGCTCATCCTTTGTTCAACAATTGCCTTTTAGCCTTTATACAGATTACAACTTCTCATTTATGACTAATTGAAACTGAAATTATATTTAAACGATCACCCGTTCTTAAACAAGCTTGTTACAATTTCAGTTTAATCCTCTAGAAAAAAAAATAAAAAATATTACAACAAATATTATGGTTAAACTCAAATATACTGACTAATAAAAAAAACATTCTTTGTTGATATATATACTTTTTTTTTGAGTAAATGGTCTGGAAACGTATGTAAATGTCATATTTCAGTTTTTTTCTTAAAATGTGCAAAATTTTTCTAAAAAACGTTTTTTGTTTTATCATTATGAAGTATTGTGGGGTATTGTGATGTCGTTGTGAGGTATTGTGATGTCGTTGTGAGGTATTGTGATGTCGTTGTGAGGTATTGTGATGTCGTTGTGAGGTATTGTGATGTCGTTGTGAGGTATTGTGATGTCGTTGTGAGGTATTGTGATGTCGTTGTGAGGTATTGTGATGTCGTTGTGAGGTATTGTGTATAGATCAATGAGGGGGGAAAAAACTGTTTAATTCATTTTAGAATAAGGCTGTAACGTAACAACATTTGAAAAAAGTCAAAGGTTCTGAACACTTTTTGAATGCACTGTATGCAGCTATTGAAAATATATCCGAATGTCTGCTCAAGCCAAACTTACAACCAACTGATCGCAGCATTACCACAAAAATGGAGGAGGCAGGTGGAAGAAGGAGAAGGTAGGGAACTTGTTTGTCTTCCATATATTAAAGATACAAATTAGCTGAAAGGAACAGGCACAAATAGAAAAATATACCAGTTTCATCTGAGGACAAAAATGTTACCAGCTGCGCCATACAGGTTGTAAAATAAAATGGGAAAAGATTTTTAATGTACCAATTCCATGGCACATAGTTTATGAATTTATACAAAAAACAACACTTGATTCAACACTTAAGAATTTTTTATAATAATTTAAATTGAAAATCTCTGACACTAACATAATGCTATATATATATGGGGCATACAACAATGTCAGCTCTGCAGATTTTGCTGTGAAGAGACAGAATCATTAGATCATGCATTCTGTTATTGCCCCTATGTAGCTTGTTTCTGGTCACAGGTTCAGGAACGGATAAAAAAATAACAACAGTCAATTAAAATAACCTTACAAATAGCAGTGTTGGGTGATTTGAAAAGCTGTAGTCAGTTCATAAATCATATATCACTAGTAGGAAAGGTTTTCATCGTTATCAATCAATCAAATGTATTTATAAAGCCCTTTTTACATCAGCCGATGTCACACAAAGTGCTGTACAGAGACCCAGCCTAAAACCCCAAACAGGAAGCAATGCAGATGTAGAAGCACGGTGGCTAGGAAAAACTCCCTAGAAAGGCCAGAACCTAGGAAGAAACCTAGAGAGGAACCAGGCTATGAGGGGTGGCCAGTCCTCTTCTGGCTGTGACGCGTGGAGATTATAACAGAACATGGCCAAGATGTTCAAATGTTCATAAATGACCAGCATGGTCAAATAATAATAATCACAGTAGTTGTAGAGGGTGCAACAGCTCAGCACCTCAGGAGTAAATAGCTCACAATCTGTGGATACTATACGAGTAGAAAAATTCAACATTTATGTAAAACATCACAAAACAAATTGAAAAATATATGAGACATGGAAACCAAACGAGGGTGGTCTATGGTGATAGGTGGGATGGGCTGAGAGTGGCTGAGGGGTGGGATTAAGAGCTGAGGTCTATGGTGATAGGTGGGATGGGCTGAGAGTGGCTGAGGGGTGGGATTAAAGAGCTGAGGTCTGTGGTGATAGGTGGGATGGGCTGAGAGTGGCTGAGGGGTGGGATTAAGAGCTGAGGTCTATGGTGATAGGTGGGATGGGCTGAGAGTGGCTGAGGGGTGGGATTAAGAGCTGAGGTCTATGGTGATAGGTGGGATGGGCTGAGAGTGGCTGAGGGGTGGGATTAAGGAGCATATATTCAGTAATGTATTATTGTTATGTAAAAAAGTACCATATCTTTAAAATGTATATGTAAAATGTATATGTAAAATGTATGCATCTGTAGCAGAAAAGCAGTAAAAAAAAGTACAAATATATGTGTCCTCTGAAGAGGGAGGGGTAGTGGATGGATTAATAAAAAATAAAATATAACATGAAGTGTATATAGACATTTAATTAACGGACGTATCTATCATTCACTGGCACAATATCATGCATTTACTCTTCAGAAGAGAAATAAGCAATCAGAAATTTGATGTAAAGTTGATGTATGACAAAAGAGATCATTCATCTGCTTGCACCCTGCTCTCACTTACACCATGCTAACATGTGGATAGAGCCATCCTGAACCTTACGCTACGCTAACATGTGGATAGAGCCATCCTGAACCTTACGCTACGCTAACATGTGGATAGAGCCATCCTGAACCTTACGCCATGCTAACATGTGGATAGAGCCATCCTGAACCTTACACCATGCTAACATGTGGATAGAGCCATCCTGAACCTTACACCATGCTAACATGTGGATAGAGCCATCCTGAACCTTACGCTACGCTAACATGTGGATAGAGCCATCCTGAACCTTACGCTACGCTAACATGTGGATAGAGCCATCCTGAACCTTACACCATGCTAACATGTGGATAGAGCCATCCTGAACCTTACGCCATGCTAACATGTGGATAGAGCCATCCTGAACCTTACGCCATGCTAACATGTGGATAGAGCCATCCTGAACCTTACGCCATGCTAACATGTGGATAGAGCCATCCTGAACCTTACGCTACGCTAACATGTGGATAGAGCCATCCTGAACCTTACGCTACGCTAACATGTGGATAGAGCCATCCTGAACCTTACGCCATGCTAACATGTGGATAGAGCCATCCTGAACCTTACACCATGCTAACATGTGGATAGAGCCATCCTGAACCTTACACCATGCTAACATGTGGATAGAGCCATCCTGAGCCTTACGCCATGCTAACATGTGGATAGAGCCATCCTGAACCTTACGCCATGCTAACATGTGGATAGAGCCATCCTGAACCTTACGCCATGCTAACATGTGGATAGAGCCATCCTGAACCTTACGCTACGCTAACATGTGGATAGAGCCATCCTGAACCTTACGCTACACTAACATGTGGATAGAGCCATCCTGAAACTTACGCTACACTAACATGTGGATAGAGCCATCCTGAACCTTACGCTACGCTAACATGTGGATAGAGCCATCCTGAACCTTACGCTACGCTAACATGTGGATAGAGCCATCCTGAACCTTACGCTACACTAACATGTGGATAGAGCCATCCTGAACCTTACGCTACGCTAACATGTGGATAGAGCCATCCTGAACCTTACGCTACGCTAACATGTGGATAGAGCCATCGTGAAGTTATCAGTCCAGTCCATTGACAAAGTTGTTTTCATCTGCACGTTGCTGCTGCTTCTCCCATTGATCATCACCTCTAGGTAATCCACGTTTGGCGGACGGAAGACATCCACACCTGTCTTTCTCTCCCCACTGCTGTCAGACTGTGTAATAACTCTAGCTAGTAAATGTATTTTCAAAAAAAAAATATATATATATATTTACATTTCCATCATGACAAATGTCCTATAAATGTGTTCAATTGTTCAATATTCTATGTATGTCACGTATTGTGTTATGTATTTTAAATGAGTGTTATGTATTTTAAATGAGTGTTTTGCAATTATTAGTAATGTAAATTCTGTATTTCTTCAGTTTTATCTGTGAGCAAGAATAAATCAACTGAAACTGTTTTAAACAGCTTCACACCATCATACCAGTTCACAACTCAGTGGATGTGTACCGTTGATATTTGTAGCTTATTAATTACGTCTATTGTTATCAGCACTCTGTCTTTGGTTCTGTCTCTGTGACAGTGTTGATTGGAAACCGTGTTGGACAGAGAACGAGAAAGAGAGAGAACGAGAGAGATAATGAGAGGGAGAACGAGGGAGATAATGAGAGATAAAGAGAGAGAGGAATGTCTTCTGTCATGTGAAGTCGTTCAACGGGAGAACACGTCACGTGGCCTTTTCATTCAATGACACATTTCAACGTCTCACAGACAATAGCTGCCTGATAATTAACCATTTCTGTAACCGCCAAGACGTTGTCGTGTCCTCGTCTTCGTGCTGTTTTCTGATGGTGGCATTTCAGACAAAACTTTACACTTGGTGATTTAAAATAGCATCGCACCGCTAATTACATCTAATGGAGGGTTAATGAGGAGTGTTATGAAACAATCAATCAGAGGAGTATGGGTAAAGAGAGCGAACTGCACTAATGATGTCGGAATGGGGTCTGGAAAGTAAAGACAACTTACAGTCCCTTGTCTCCTAATGACTCTCTTACATCAATAACTCTTATTCAGATGTCACAATCTCACCTGTGTCATGATATCGATAAGACGCATTAACGGAAGTGTTAGGACATACACTACCTGTCAAAAGTTTTAGAACACCTACTCATTCAAGAGTTTTTTATTTATTTAGACGATTTTGTACGTTGTAGAATAATAGTGAAGACATCAAATCTATGACATAACACATATGGAATCATGCATTAAACAGAAAAGTGTTAAACAAATCAAAATATATTTGAGATTTGAGATTCTTCAAAGAGCCACCCTTTGCCTTGATGACAGCTTTGCACACTCTTGGCATTCTCTCCACCAGCTTCATGTATACAGAAGATAGCAATATATGGTAAAAGACCAAGTCCATATTATGGCAAGAACAGCTCAAATAAGCAAAAAGAAATGACAGTCCATCAATACTTTAAGACATGAAGGTCAGTCAATACGGAACATTTCAAGAACTTTGAATAGTTTCTTCAAGTGCAGTTGCAAAAACCATCAAGCGAAATGATGAAACTGGCTGTCATGACGACTGCCACAGGAAAGGAAGACCCAGAGTTACCTCTGCTGCAGAGGATAAGTTCATTAGCCTCAGAAATTGCAGCCAACAACAACATACTTCACAGAGTTCAAGTAAAAGACACATCTCAACATCAACTGTTCAGAGGGGACTCTGTGAATTAAGTCTTCATGGTCGATTTTGCTGCAAAGAAACCACTAGTAAAGGACACCAATAAGAAGAAGAAACTTGCTTGGGCCAAGAAACACAAGCATTGGACATTAGACCAGTGGTCTGAAGTCCAAATTTGAGAGTTTTGGTTCCAACCGCCATTTCCTCATGAGATGCAGAGTAGGTGAACGGATGGTCTCTGCATGTTTGGTTCCACCGTGAAGCATGGAGGAGGAGGTGTGATGGTGTGGCGATGCTTTGCTGGTGACACTGTCTTTGATTTATTTAGAATTCAAGGCACACTTAACCAGCATGGCTACCACAGCATTATGCAGCGATACGCCATCTCATCTGGTTTGCGCTTAGTGGGACTATCATTTGTTTTTCAACAGGACAATGTACAAACACACCTCCAGGCTGTGTAAGGGCCATTTGACAATCACCTGACCTCAACCCAATTGAGATGGTTGATGATGACTTGGACCGCAGAGTGAAGGAAAAACAGCAAACAAGTGCTCAGCATATGTGGGAACTCCTTCAAGACTGTTGGAAAAGCATTCCAGGTGAAGCTGGTTGAGAGAATGCCAAGAGTGTGCAACGCTCTTCTTCATCTATGCCATTGAACCCGCCTACTTCAATTACCAGAGGCAGTATCCCAGTTCTCAACTGGGCACACAAGGACCTTTTGGTTTCTGGTTAGGTGAGAGGTGACAAGGTTCTGGATTGTAGCTGTTTTTGATTTGGTTGTCTGTTCTGAGTTTTGATTATAGCAATATGTCAGTTGACCATTTTTCTTTATAGCGTGATTACCTTGTGATTGATCATGTTGATATTACATCCTAACGTGTTGCTAAATATGTGTTGCAGATGAGCTCCCTTAATACGGAAATACAGTTCTTTGTCCAAGGGTAGATGTTTGTTTTATCCCAGTTTAAAAACGTTTTTTGTTATTCTGTCCTTTGGCATATTGATAAAATGGTTCCATAACCTAATAATTTCACGATTTAATTTACAGGGCTCCCCACTCATGTCTCCTTGAATAGCAAGGCTTGGAGCAAACATATGCACTAGCAGAAAACAGTGTATGGCTCTATTCTGAATAGAGATGGCTGTTTTGGCTTTTTTACAAACCCAGATTCCAGCAGTACAGTTCAGTATATGACAAACACATGAATTATAGAACTGTGATTATGTACAAAAGCCAAGGTCTTTACAGATGTTCAGTTTACTACAAACAGACCCCGACGCTCTACCTGCACATTCTGTTAAAGACTATGCCCTCCTCAAAGGTCATACATTCATCTGACAGGTATTTATATGAGCCGGTGTAGTTTAGGAGCAATACTAATGCTTACTGTACCCTTTTAGTGAGTCTGAAGTACATTATCTGTGTAATTTATCATCTCCATTTGGTACAGCACAGATTGACAGTGTTTTCTGAAGTGCATTGTCTGGGTAATTCATCCATCTCCATTTGGTACAGCACAGAGTGACAGTGTTTTCTGAAGTGCATTATCTGGGTAATTTATCATCTCCATTTGGTACAGCACAGATTGACAGTGTTTTTCTGAAGTGCATTATCTGTGTAATTCATTCATCTCCATTTGGTACATCACAGATTGACAGTGTTCCACAAACATCTCAAATCAAACTCAATCTGTAAGGAGGACAAAATAATCTGCACACAATCGTATCCCAAAAGTCGTGTCATCTACTTTAACTCCACGGTTAACAGGCTTGATTTGCAAGTCATTTGCAAGTCAATTACAAGTCCATTCGAAGTCAATTACAAGTCAAATACAAAAAGTGGATAACAAAGTAGAGGAAAGCATGTGGCATTGTTTGACTCCAAAAGGAGTGGGAAACCATTAACCTGTCCACTGGAGACTGGAGCTGTATAGAGGAAACCATTAACCTGTCCACTGGAGACTGGAGCTGTATAGAGGAAACCATCCAGTCTTCTGTTCATTAACCTGTCCACTGGAGACTTGAGCTGTATAGAGGAAACCATTAACCTGTCCACTGGAGACTGGAGCTGAATATAGGAAACCATCCAGTCTTCTGTTGTATGATAACCAGGTGTAACAGTGGTAAGGTGTTGAGACTCTGTATAGCTGTTGAGAGAGATTTAATTGCATCATAACATCTACCATCCACCCCGGCATTTAGACGTTTGAAAGCAAGAAGATCTGTATTTACCCAATCAAAGTCTATTTACCCAATCAAAGTCTGTATTTACCCAATCAAAGTCTGTATTTACCCAATCAAAGTCTGTATTTACCCTATCAAAGTCTGTATTTACCCTATCAAAGTCTGTATTTACCCTATCAAAGTCTGTATTTACCCAATCAAAGTCTGTATTTACCCAATCAAAGTCTGTATTTACCCAATCAAAGTCTGTATTTACCCTATCAAAGTCTGTATTTACCCTATCAAAGTCTGTATTTACCCTATCAAAGTCTGTATTTACCCAATCAAAGTCTGTGTTTACCCAATCAAAGTCTGTGTTAACCCAATCAAAGTCTGTTTACCCAATCAAAGTCTGTATTTACCCTATCAAAGTCTGTATTTACCTTATCAAAGTCTGTATTTACCCAATCAAAGTCTGTATTTACCCTATCAAAGTCTGTATTTAACCAATCAAAGTCCGTTTGTAAATCAGTAATTCATCCACATGTAGATTTCAGTGGTGATTTCATCATGGACATCTTGGCAAACAAAACAAATGTGGAATGCATCCCAGCAAAGCAACAATTCAACACTGAACATTCATTGCACTGTAACGGTGACAAACGGTGCCCACAACTGTTAGGGCCTACATAAAGCTGTCCCAACAGCAGAGTCCCAACAGCAGAGTCCCAACACCTTACCACTGCTACACCTGGTTATCAGCAGAGTCCCAACACCTTACCACTGTTACACCTGGTTATCAGCAGAGTCCCAACACCTTACCACTGTTACACCTGGTTATCAGCAGAGTCCCAACACCTTACCACTGTTACACCTGGTTATCAGCAGAGTCCCAACACCTTACCACTGCTACACCTGGCTATCAGCAGAGTCCCAACACCTTACCACTGCTACACCTGGTTATCAGCAGAGTCCCAACACCTTACCACTGTTACACCTGGTTATCAGCAGAGTCCCAACACCTTACCACTGTTACACCTGGTTATCAGCAGAGTCCCAACAGCAGAGTCCCAACACCTTACCACTGTTACACCTGGTTATCAGCAGAGTCCCAACACCTTACCACTGTTACACCTGGTTATCAGCAGAGTCCCAACACCTTACCACTGCTACACCTGGTTATCAGCAGAGTCCCAACACCTTACCACTGTTACACCTGGTTATCAGCAGAGTCCCAACACCTTACCACTGTTACACCTGGCTACCAGCAGAGTCCCAACACCTTACCACTGTTACACCTGGTTATCAGCAGAGTCCCAACAGCAGAGTCCCAACACCTTACCACTGCTACACCTGGCTACCAGCAGAGTCCCAACACCTTACCACTACTACACCTGGCTACCAGCAGAGTCCCAACACCTTACCACTGCTACACCTGGCTATCAGCAGAGTCCAAACACCTTACCACTGTTACACCTGGCTACCAGCAGAGTCCCAACACCTTACCACTGTTACACCTGGCTATAAGCAGAGTCCCAACACCTTACCACTGTTACACCTGGTTATCAGCAGAGTCCCAACACCTTACCACTACTACACCTGGCTACCAGCAGAGTCCCAACACCTTACCACTGTTACACCTGGTTATCAGCAGAGTCCCAACACCTTACCACTGTTACACCTGGTTATCAGCAGAGTCCCAACACCTTACCACTGTTACACCTGGTTACCAGCAGAGTCCCAACACCTTACCACTGTTACACCTGGTTATCAGCAGAGTCCCAACAGCAGAGTCCCAACACCTTACCACTGCTACACCTGGCTACCAGCAGAGTCCCAACACCTTACCACTACTACACCTGGCTACCAGCAGAGTCCCAACACCTTACCACTGCTACACCTGGCTATCAGCAGAGTCCAAACACCTTACCACTGTTACACCTGGCTACCAGCAGAGTCCCAACACCTTACCACTGTTACACCTGGCTATAAGCAGAGTCCCAACACCTTACCACTGTTACACCTGGTTATCAGCAGAGTCCCAACACCTTACCACTACTACACCTGGCTACCAGCAGAGTCCCAACACCTTACCACTGTTACACCTGGTTATCAGCAGAGTCCCAACACCTTACCACTGTTACACCTGGTTATCAGCAGAGTCCCAACACCTTACCACTGTTACACCTGGTTACCAGCAGAGTCCCAACACCTTACCACTGTTACACCTGGCTACCAGCAGAGTCCCAACACCTTACCACTGTTACACCTGGTTATCAGCAGAGTCCCAACACTTTACCACTGTTACACCTGGTTATCAGCAGAGTCCCAACACCTTACCACTACTACACCTGGTTATCAGCAGAGTCCCAACACCTTACCACTGTTACACCTGGTTATCAGCAGAGTCCCAACACCTTACCACTGTTACACCACTGTTACATCCGGTTTGGAGCGAGCGGTCGCATTTGCATTCGCTCTGCAGGTAGTATAACTTTTCATTACATTTCATTACATTTCATTATAGTACAACGGTTTAATTTGTCTAACCTTAGCAATTTCTTCTTAGCTAGCTACTTAGCCGTCTGTGTATAAAAGATAATTGCGTAATTATCGTATTCCGTCGTCTATCGTAGTCCACACTGCTATCTGCCCAGCAGCTAGCAAACGTCCACCGTCTACCGAATAGTAGTATAACTTTTCATTACATTTCATTATAGTACACCGGTCTGATTTTCATTTTCACTACAGTACAACGGTTTGATTTGTTTGATCTTAGCTAGCTACATAGCCGTCTTTGCATCAAACATAATTGTGTAGTTATTGAGGTTCGCCAGCCAGCTATTTTCGCCCTAACGTAACGCAACGTAGCCAACACTGCTAGCTAGCCAGCTTGCCACCGAATAGCAGCATTGTAGAAACGAGTGCATTACAACGGAACGACTTGATCAGTGTAGTGTTGGCTGACTACACAGTTGTCCTTGCTATCTTTGATTTGTATTTGTTCGATCTTAGCTAGCTACTTAGCTGGCTACATAGCCGTCTTTGTATCTGTGATAATTGTGTAGTTATCAAGGTTCGCTGAGGTTCGCTAGCCAGGTATTCTCGCCCTAACGTAACGTAACGTAGTCAACCCTGCTAGCTAGCCAGCTAGCCACCGATTAGCAGCACTGTAGAAACGATTACATTACAACGGAACGACTTGACTTGTGTAGTGTTAGCTAGCTACATAGTTTTCTTTGCTATCTTTGTATCTAAGATAATTGTGTAGCTTTGAGTAATTATCGGTTAGCTAGCCAGCTATTTTTCGCCTGCCGCGCTGCCGTCCTCCTACCTAGCCAACACTGCTAGCTAGCCAACTTCTACCGAATAGCAGCACTTTAGAAACTTACATTACAACGGAACGACTTGATTAGCGTAGTGTTAGCTAGTTGTCTTTGCTGTCCTTGTATCCATGATAATTGTGTAGTTTAGAGAAATTTAGTGAAACTGTCGAGGTTACCTAGCCAGCTTCACTTTCAACAACGTAGCCACTGCTAGCCAGGCTACTTCACCAGCCAGCAGTACTATATCATTTTAGTCAATAAGATCTTGTATTTTATTTTTATTTTTTTGCAACGTAAGCTTAACTTTCTGAACATTCGAGACGTGTAGCCCACTTGTCATTCTAATCTCCTTTGCATTAGCGTAGCCTCTTCTGTAGCCTGTCAACCATGTGTCTGTCTATCCCTGTTCTCTCCTCTCTGCACAGACCATACAAACGCTTCACACCGCGTGGCCGCGCCCACCCTAACCTGGTGGTCCCAGCCCGCACGACCCACGTGGAGTTCCAGGTCTCCGGTAGCCTCTGGAACTGCCGATCTGCGGCCAACAAGGCAGAGCTCATCTCAGCCTATGCGTCCCTCCAGTCCCTCGACTTCCTGGCACTGACGGAAACATGGCTCACCACAGATAACACTGCTACTCCTACTGCTCTCTCTTCGTCTGCCCACGTGTTCTCGCACACCCCGAGACCTTCTGGTCAGCGGGGTGGTGGCACCGGGATCCTCATCTCTCCCAAGTGGTCATTCTCTCTTTCTCCCCTTACCCATCTGTCTATCGCCTCCTTTGAATTCCATGCTGTCACAGTTACCAGCCCTTTCAAGCTTAACATCCTTATCATTTATCGCCCTCCAGGTTCCCTTGGAGAGTTCATCAATGAGCTTGATGCCTTGATAAGCTCCTTTCCTGAGGACGGCTCACCTCTCACAGTTCTGGGTGACTTTAACCTCCCCATGTCTACCTTTGACTCATTCCTCTCTGCCTCCTTCTTTCCACTCCTCTCCTCTTTTGACCTCACCCTCTCACCTTCCCCCCCTACTCACAAGGCAGGCAATACGCTTGACCTCATCTTTACTAGATGCTGTTCTTCCACTAACCTCATTGCAACTCCCCTCCAAGTCTCCGACCACTACCTTGTATCCTTTTCCCTCTCGCTCTCATCCAACACTTCCCACACTGCCCCTACTCGGATGGTATCGCGCCGTCCCAACCTCCGCTCTCTCTCCCCCGCTACTCTCTCCTCTTCCATCCTATCATCTCTTCCCTCTGCCCAAACCTTCTCCAACCTATCTCCTGATTCTGCCTCCTCAACCCTCCTCTCCTCCCTTTCTGCATCCTTTGACTCTCTATGTCCCCTATCCTCCAGGCCGGCTCGGTCCTCCCCTCCCGCTCCGTGGCTCGACGACTCATTGCGAGCTCACAGAACAGGGCTCCGGGCAGCCGAGCGGAAATGGAGGAAAACTCGCCTCCCTGCGGACCTGGCATCCTTTCACTCCCTCCTCTCTACATTTTCCTCTTCTGTCTCTGCTGCTAAAGCCACTTTCTACCACTCTAAATTCCAAGCATCTGCCTCTAACCCTAGGAAGCTCTTTGCCACCTTCTCCTCCCTCCTGAATCCTCCTCCCCCTCCCCCCCCCTCCTCCCTCTCTGCAGACGACTTCGTCAACCATTTTGAAAAGAAGGTCGCCGACATCCGATCCTCGTTTGCTAAGTCAAACGACACCGCTGGTTCTGCTCACACTGCCCAACCCTGTGCTTTGACCTCTTTCTCCCCTCTCTCTCCAGATGAAATCTCGCGTCTTGTGACGGCCGGCCGCCCAACAACCTGCCCGCTTGACCCTATCCCCTCCTCTCTTCTCCAGACCATTTCCGGAGACCTTCTACCTTACCTCACTTCGCTCATCAACTCATCCTTGACCGCTGGCTACGTCCCTTCCGTCTTCAAGAGAGCGAGAGTTGCACCCCTTCTGAAAAAACCTACACTCGATCCCTCCGATGTCAACAACTACAGACCAGTATCCCTTCTTTCTTTTCTCTCCAAAACTCTTGAACGTGCTGTCCTTGGCCAGCTCTCCTGCTATCTCTCTCAGAATGACCTTCTTGATCCAAATCAGTCAGGTTTCAAGACTAGTCACTCAACTGAGACTGCTCTTCTCTGTATCACGGAGGCGCTCCGCACTGCTAAAGCTAACTCTCTCTCCTCTGCTCTCATCCTTCTAGACCTATCGGCTGCCTTCGATACTGTGAACCATCAGATCCTCCTCTCCACCCTCTCCGAGTTGGGCATCTCCGGCGCGGCCCACGCTTGGATTGCGTCCTACCTGACAGGTCGCTCCTACCAGGTGGCGTGGCGAGAATCTGTCTCCTCACCACTCGCTCTCACCACTGGTGTCCCCCAGGGCTCTGTTCTAGGCCCTCTCCTATTCTCGCTATACACCAAGTCACTTGGCTCTGTCATAACCTCACATGGTCTCTCCTATCATTGCTATGCAGACGACACACAATTAATCTTCTCCTTTCCCCCTTCTGATGACCAGGTGGCGAATCGCATCTCTGCATGTCTGGCAGACATATCAGTGTGGATGACGGATCACCACCTCAAGCTGAACCTCGGCAAGACGGAGCTGCTCTTCCTCCCGGGGAAGGACTGTCCGTTCCATGATCTCGCCATCACGGTTGACAACTCCATTGTGTCCTCCTCCCAGAGCGCTAAGAACCTTGGCGTGATCCTGGACAACACCCTGTCGTTCTCCACTAACATCAAGGCGGTGGCCCGTTCCTGTAGGTTCATGCTCTACAACATCCGCAGAGTACGACCCTGCCTCACACAGGAAGCGGCGCAGGTCCTAATCCAGGCACTTGTCATCTCCCGTCTGGATTACTGCAACTCGCTGTTGGCTGGGCTCCCTGCCTGTGCCATTAAACCCCTACAACTCATCCAGAACGCCGCAGCCCGTCTGGTGTTCAACCTTCCCAAGTTCTCTCACGTCACCCCGCTCCTCCGCTCTCTCCACTGGCTTCCAGTTGAAGCTCGCATCCGCTACAAGACCATGGTGCTTGCCTACGGAACTGTGAGGGTAACGGCACCTCAGTACCTTCAGGCTCTGATCAGGCCCTACACCCAAACAAGGGCACTGCGTTCATCCACCTCTGGCCTGCTCGCCTCCCTACCACTGAGGAAGTACAGTTCCCGCTCAGCCCAGTCAAAACTGTTCGCTGCTCTGGCACCCCAATGGTGGAACAAACTCCCTCACGACGCCAGGACAGCGGAGTCAATCACCACCTTCCGGAGACACCTGAAACCCCACCTCTTCAAGGAATACCTAGGATAAAGCAATCCTTCTGCCCCCCCCCCCCTTAAAAGATCTAGATGCACTATTGTAAAGTGGCTGTTCCACTGGATGTCATAAGGTGAATGCACCAATTTGTAAGTCGCTCTGGATAAGAGCGTCTGCTAAATGACTTAAATGTAAATGTAAATGTTATCAGCAGAGTCCCAACACCTTACCACTGTTACACCTGGCTATAAGCAGAGTCCCAACAGCAGAGTCCCAACACCTTACCACTGCTACACCTGGTTATCAGCAGAGTCCCAACACCTTACCACTGTTACACCTGGTTATCAGCAGAGTCCCAACACCTTACCACTGCTACACCTGGTTATCAGCAGAGTCCCAACAGCAGAGTCCCAACACCTTACCACTGTTACACCTGGTTATCAGCAGAGTCCCAACACCTTACCACTGCTACACCTGGTTATCAGCAGAGTCCCAAAACCTTACCACTGTTACACCTGGTTATCAGCAGAGTCCCAACAGCAGAGTCCCAACACCTTACCACTGCTACACCTGGTTATCAGCAGAGTCCCAACAGCAGAGTCCCAACACCTTACCACTGTTACACCTGGTTATCAGCAGAGTCCCAACAGCAGAGTCCCAACACCTTACCACTGTTACACCTGGTTATCAGCAGAGTCCCAACACCTTACCACTGTTACACCTGGTTATCAGCAGAGTCCCAACACCTTACCACTGCTACACCTGGTTATCAGCAGAGTCCCAACACCTTACCACTGTTACACCTGGTTATCAGCAGAGTCCCAACACCTTACCACTGTTACACCTGGTTATCAGCAGAGTCCCAACACCTTACCACTGTTACACCTGGCTATAAGCAGAGTCCCAACAGCAGAGTCCCAACACCTTACCACTGCTACACCTGGTTATCAGCAGAGTCCCAACACCTTACCACTGTTACACCTGGTTATCAGCAGAGTCCCAACACCTTACCACTGCTACACCTGGTTGTCAGCAGAGTCCCAACAGCAGAGTCCCAGCACCTTACCACTGTTACACCTGGTTATCAGCAGAGTCCCAACACCTTACCACTGCTACACCTGGTTATCAGCAGAGTCCCAACAGCAGAGTCCCAACACCTTACCACTGTTAAACCTGGTTATCAGCAGAGTCCCAACAGCAGAGTCCCAACACCTTACCACTGTTACACCTGGTTATCAGCAGAGTCCCAACACCTTACCACTGTTACACCTGGTTATCAGCAGAGTCCCAACAGCAGAGTCCCAACACCTTACCACTGTTACACCTGGTTCTCAGCAGAGTCCCAACACCTTACCACTGTTACACCTGGTTATCAGCAGAGTCCCAACACCTTACCACTGTTATACCTGGTTATCAGCAGAGTCCCAACACCTTACCACTGTTACACCTGGTTATCAGCAGAGTCCCAACACCTTACCACTGTTACACCTGGTTATCAGCAGAGTCCCAACACCTTACCACTGTTACACCTGGCTATCAGCAGAGTCCCAACACCTTACCACTGTTACACCTGGCTATAAGCAGAGTCCCAACACCTTACCACTGTTACACCTGGTTATCAGCAGAGTCCCAACACCTTACCACTGTTACACCTGGCTACCAGCAGAGTCCCAACACCTTACCACTGTTACACCTGGTTATCAGCAGAGTCCCAACAGCAGAGTCCCAACACCTTACCACTGCTACACCTGGCTACCAGCAGAGTCCCAACACCTTACCACTGTTACACCTGGTTATCAGCAGAGTCCCAACACCTTACCACTGTTACACCTGGCTATCAGCAGAGTCCCAACACCTTACCACTGTTACACCTGGTTATCAGCAGAGTCCCAACAACTTACCACTGTTACACCTGGTTATCAGCAGAGTCCCAACACCTTACCACTGCTACACCTGGTTATCAGCAGAGTCCCAACACCTTACCACTGTTACACCTGGTTATCAGCAGAGTCCCAACACTTTACCACTGTTACACCTGGTTATCAGCAGAGTCCCAACACCTTACCACTACTACACCTGGTTATCAGCAGAGTCCCAACACCTTACCACTGTTACACCTGGTTATCAGCAGAGTCCCAACACCTTACCACTGTTACACCTGGTTATCAGCAGAGTCCCAACACCTTACCACTGTTACACCTGGCTATAAGCAGAGTCCCAACAGCAGAGTCCCAACACCTTACCACTGCTACACCTGGTTATCAGCAGAGTCCCAACACCTTACCACTGTTACACCTGGTTATCAGCAGAGTCCCAACACCTTACCACTGCTACACCTGGTTGTCAGCAGAGTCCCAACAGCAGAGTCCCAGCACCTTACCACTGTTACACCTGGTTATCAGCAGAGTCCCAACACCTTACCACTGCTACACCTGGTTATCAGCAGAGTCCCAACAGCAGAGTCCCAACACCTTACCACTGTTAAACCTGGTTATCAGCAGAGTCCCAACAGCAGAGTCCCAACACCTTACCACTGTTACACCTGGTTATCAGCAGAGTCCCAACACCTTACCACTGTTACACCTGGTTATCAGCAGAGTCCCAACAGCAGAGTCCCAACACCTTACCACTGTTACACCTGGTTCTCAGCAGAGTCCCAACACCTTACCACTGTTACACCTGGTTATCAGCAGAGTCCCAACACCTTACCACTGTTATACCTGGTTATCAGCAGAGTCCCAACACCTTACCACTGTTACACCTGGTTATCAGCAGAGTCCCAACACCTTACCACTGTTACACCTGGTTATCAGCAGAGTCCCAACACCTTACCACTGTTACACCTGGCTATCAGCAGAGTCCCAACACCTTACCACTGTTACACCTGGCTATAAGCAGAGTCCCAACACCTTACCACTGTTACACCTGGTTATCAGCAGAGTCCCAACACCTTACCACTGTTACACCTGGCTACCAGCAGAGTCCCAACACCTTACCACTGTTACACCTGGTTATCAGCAGAGTCCCAACAGCAGAGTCCCAACACCTTACCACTGCTACACCTGGCTACCAGCAGAGTCCCAACACCTTACCACTGTTACACCTGGTTATCAGCAGAGTCCCAACACCTTACCACTGTTACACCTGGCTATCAGCAGAGTCCCAACACCTTACCACTGTTACACCTGGTTATCAGCAGAGTCCCAACAACTTACCACTGTTACACCTGGTTATCAGCAGAGTCCCAACACCTTACCACTGCTACACCTGGTTATCAGCAGAGTCCCAACACCTTACCACTGTTACACCTGGTTATCAGCAGAGTCCCAACACTTTACCACTGTTACACCTGGTTATCAGCAGAGTCCCAACACCTTACCACTACTACACCTGGTTATCAGCAGAGTCCCAACACCTTACCACTGTTACACCTGGTTATCAGCAGAGTCCCAACACCTTACCACTGTTACACCTGGTTATCAGCAGAGTCCCAACACCTTACCACTGTTACACCTGGCTATAAGCAGAGTCCCAACAGCAGAGTCCCAACACCTTACCACTGCTACACCTGGTTATCAGCAGAGTCCCAACACCTTACCACTGTTACACCTGGTTATCAGCAGAGTCCCAACACCTTACCACTGCTACACCTGGTTGTCAGCAGAGTCCCAACAGCAGAGTCCCAGCACCTTACCACTGTTACACCTGGTTATCAGCAGAGTCCCAACACCTTACCACTGCTACACCTGGTTATCAGCAGAGTCCCAACAGCAGAGTCCCAACAACTTACCACTGTTAAACCTGGTTATCAGCAGAGTCCCAACAGCAGAGTCCCAACACCTTACCACTGTTACACCTGGTTATCAGCAGAGTCCCAACACCTTACCACTGTTACACCTGGTTATCAGCAGAGTCCCAACAGCAGAGTCCCAACACCTTACCACTGTTACACCTGGTTCTCAGCAGAGTCCCAACACCTTACCACTGTTACACCTGGTTATCAGCAGAGTCCCAACACCTTACCACTGTTATACCTGGTTATCAGCAGAGTCCCAACACCTTACCACTGTTACACCTGGTTATCAGCAGAGTCCCAACACCTTACCACTGTTACACCTGGTTATCAGCAGAGTCCCAACACCTTACCACTGTTACACCTGGCTATCAGCAGAGTCCCAACACCTTACCACTGTTACACCTGGCTATAAGCAGAGTCCCAACACCTTACCACTGTTACACCTGGTTATCAGCAGAGTCCCAACACCTTACCACTGTTACACCTGGCTACCAGCAGAGTCCCAACACCTTACCACTGTTACACCTGGTTATCAGCAGAGTCCCAACAGCAGAGTCCCAACACCTTACCACTGCTACACCTGGCTACCAGCAGAGTCCCAACACCTTACCACTACTACACCTGGCTACCAGCATAGTCCCAACACCTTACCACTGCTACACCTGGCTATCAGCAGAGTCCCAACACCTTACCACTGTTACACCTGGCTACCAGCAGAGTCCCAACACCTTACCACTGTTACACCTGGTTATCAGCAGAGTCCCAACACCTTACCACTGTTACACCTGGTTATCAGCAGAGTCCCAACACCTTACCACTGTTACACCTGGTTATCAGCAGAGTCCCAACAACTTACCACTGTTACACCTGGTTATCAGCAGAGTCCCAACACCTTACCACTGCTACACCTGGTTATCAGCAGAGTCCCAACACCTTACCACTGTTACACCTGGTTATCAGCAGAGTCCCAACACTTTACCACTGTTACACCTGGTTATCAGCAGAGTCCCAACACCTTACCACTACTACACCTGGTTATCAGCAGAGTCCCAACACCTTACCACTGTTACACCTGGTTATCAGCAGAGTCCCAACACCTTACCACTGTTACACCTGGCTATAAGCAGAGTCCCAACAGCAGAGTCCCAACACCTTACCACTGCTACACCTGGTTATCAGCAGAGTCCCAACACCTTACCACTGTTACACCTGGTTATCAGCAGAGTCCCAACACCTTACCACTGCTACACCTGGTTATCAGCAGAGTCCCAACAGCAGAGTCCCAACACCTTACCACTGTTACACCTGGTTATCAGCAGAGTCCCAACAGCAGAGTCCCAACACCTTACCACTGTTACACCTGGTTATCAGCAGAGTCCCAACACCTTACCACTGTTACACCTGGTTATCAGCAGAGTCCCAACACCTTACCACTGTTACACCTGGTTATCAGCAGAGTCCCAACACCTTACCACTGTTACACCTGGTTATCAGCAGAGTCCCAACACCTTACCACTGTTACACCTGGTTATCAGCAGAGTCCCAACACCTTACCACTGTTACACCTGGCTATCAGCAGAGTCCCAACACCTTACCACTGTTACACCTGGCTATAAGCAGAGTCCCAACACCTTACCACTGTTACACATGGTTATCAGCAGAGTCACAACACCTTACCACTGTTACACCTGGTTATCAGCAGAGTCCCAACACCTTAGCACTGTTACACCTGGTTATCAGCAGAGTCCCAACACCTTACCACTGTTACACCTGGCTACCAGCAGAGTCCCAACACCTTACCACTGTTACACCTGGTTATCAGCAGAGTCCCAACACCTTACCACTGTTACACCTGGCTACCAGCAGAGTCCCAACACCTTACCACTGTTACACCTGGCTATCAGCAGAGTCCCAACAGCAGAGTCCCAACACCTTACCACTGCTACACCTGGCTACCAGCAGAGTCACAACACCTTACCACTACTACACCTGGCTACCAGCAGAGTCCCAACACCTTACCACTGCTACACCTGGCTATCAGCAGAGTCCCAACACCTTACCACTGTTACACCTGGTTATCAGCAGAGTCCCAACACCTTACCACTGTTACACCTGGTTATCAGCAGAGTCCCAACACCTTACCACTGCTACACCTGGTTATCAGCAGAGTCCCAACAGCAGAGTCCCAACACCTTACCACAATTACACCTGGTTATCAGCAGAGTCCCAACACCTTACCACTGCTACACCTGGTTATCAGCAGAGTCCCAACAGCAGAGTCCCAACACCTTACCACTGTTACACCTGGTTATCAGCAGAGTCCCAACACCTTACCACTGTTACACCTGGTTATCAGTAGAGTCCCAACAGCAGAGTCCAAACACCTTACCACTGTTACACCTGGTTATCAGCAGAGTCCCAACACCTTACCACTGTTACACCTGGTTATCAGTAGAGTCCCAACAGCAGAGTCCCAACACCTTACCACTGTTACACCTGGTTATCAGCAGAGTCCCAACACCTTACCACTGTTACACCTGGTTATCAGCAGAGTCCCAACACCTTACCACTGTTATACCTGGTTATCAGCAGAGTCCCAACACCTTACCACTGTTACACCTATCTACCAGCAGAGTCCCAACACCTTACCACTGTTACACCTGGTTATCAGCAGAGTCCCAACACCTTACCACTGTTACACCTGGTTATCAGCAGAGTCCCAACACCTTACCACTGTTACACCTGGTTACCAGCAGAGTCCCAACACCTTACCACTGTTACACCTGGTTATCAGCAGAGTCCCAACACTTTACCACTGTTACACCTGGTTATCAGCAGAGTCCCAACACCTTACCACTACTACACCTGGTTATCAGCAGAGTCCCAACACCTTACCACTGTTACACCTGGTTATCAGCAGAGTCCCAACACCTTACCACTGTTACACCTGGCTATAAGCAGAGTCCCAACAGCAGAGTCCCAACACCTTACCACTGCTACACCTGGTTATCAGCAGAGTCCCAACACCTTACCACTGTTACACCTGGTTATCAGCAGAGTCCCAACACCTTACCACTGCTACACCTGGTTATCAGCAGAGTCCCAACAGCAGAGTCCCAACACCTTACCACTGTTACACCTGGTTATCAGCAGAGTCCCAACACCTTACCACTGATACACCTGGTTATCAGCAGAGTCCCAACACCTTACCACTGTTACACCTGGTTATCAGCAGAGTCCCAACAGCAGAGTCCCAACACCTTACCACTGCTACACCTGGTTATCAGCAGAGTCCCAACAGCAGAGTCCCAACACCTTACCACTGTTACACCTGGTTATCAGCAGAGTCCCAACAGCAGAGTCCCAACACCTTACCACTGTTACACCTGGTTATCAGCAGAGTCCCAACACCTTACCACTGTTACACCTGGTTATCAGCAGAGTCCCAACACCTTACCACTGCTACACCTGGTTATCAGCAGAGTCCCAACACCTTACCACTGTTACACCTGGTTATCAGCAGAGTCCCAACACCTTACCACTGTTACACCTGGTTATCAGCAGAGTCCCAACACCTTACCACTGTTACACCTGGCTATAAGCAGAGTCCCAACAGCAGAGTCCCAACACCTTACCACTGCTACACCTGGTTATCAGCAGAGTCCCAACACCTTACCACTGTTACACCTGGTTATCAGCAGAGTCCCAACACCTTACCACTGCTACACCTGGTTATCAGCAGAGTCCCAACACCTTACCACTGTTACACCTGGTTATCAGCAGAGTCCCAACACCTTACCACTGTTACACCTGGTTATCAGCAGAGTCCCAACACCTTACCACTGTTACACCTGGCTATAAGCAGAGTCCCAACAGCAGAGTCCCAACACCTTACCACTGCTACACCTGGTTATCAGCAGAGTCCCAACACCTTACCACTGTTACACCTGGTTATCAGCAGAGTCCCAACACCTTACCACTGCTACACCTGGTTGTCAGCAGAGTCCCAACAGCAGAGTCCCAACACCTTACCACTGTTAAACCTGGTTATCAGCAGAGTCCCAACAGCAGAGTCCCAACACCTTACCACTGTTACACCTGGTTATCAGCAGAGTCCCAACACCTTACCACTGTTACACCTGGTTATCAGCAGAGTCCCAACAGCAGAGTCCCAACACCTTACCACTGTTACACCTGGTTCTCAGCAGAGTCCCAACACCTTACCACTGTTACACCTGGTTATCAGCAGAGTCCCAACACCTTACCACTGTTATACCTGGTTATCAGCAGAGTCCCAACACCTTACCACTGTTACACCTGGTTATCAGCAGAGTCCCAACACCTTACCACTGTTACACCTGGTTATCAGCAGAGTCCCAACACCTTACCACTGTTACACCTGGCTATCAGCAGAGTCCCAACACCTTACCACTGTTACACCTGGCTATAAGCAGAGTCCCAACACCTTACCACTGTTACACCTGGTTATCAGCAGAGTCCCAACACCTTACCACTGTTACACCTGGCTACCAGCAGAGTCCCAACACCTTACCACTGTTACACCTGGTTATCAGCAGAGTCCCAACAGCAGAGTCCCAACACCTTACCACTGCTACACCTGGCTACCAGCAGAGTCCCAACACCTTACCACTACTACACCTGGCTACCAGCAGAGTCCCAACACCTTACCACTGCTACACCTGGCTATCAGCAGAGTCCCAACACCTTACCACTGTTACACCTGGCTACGAGCAGAGTCCCAACACCTTACCACTGTTACACCTGGTTATCAGCAGAGTCCCAACACCTTACCACTGTTACACCTGGTTATCAGCAGAGTCCCAACACCTTACCACTGTTACACCTGGCTATCAGCAGAGTCCCAACACCTTACCACTGTTACACCTGGTTATAAGCAGAGTCCCAACAACTTACCACTGTTACACCTGGTTATCAGCAGAGTCCCAACACCTTACCACTGCTACACCTGGTTATCAGCAGAGTCCCAACACCTTACCACTGTTACACCTGGTTATCAGCAGAGTCCCAACACTTTACCACTGTTACACCTGGTTATCAGCAGAGTCCCAACACCTTACCACTACTACACCTGGTTATCAGCAGAGTCCCAACACCTTACCACTGTTACACCTGGCTATAAGCAGAGTCCCAACAGCAGAGTCCCAACACCTTACCACTGCTACACCTGGTTATCAGCAGAGTCCCAACACCTTACCACTGTTACACCTGGTTATCAGCAGAGTCCCAACACCTTACCACTGCTACACCTGGTTATCAGCAGAGTCCCAACAGCAGAGTCCCAACACCTTACCACTGTTACACCTGGTTATCAGCAGAGTCCCAACAGCAGAGTCCCAACACCTTACCACTGTTACACCTGGTTATCAGCAGAGTCCCAACACCTTACCACTGTTACACCTGGTTATCAGCAGAGTCCCAACACCTTACCACTGTTACACCTGGTTATCAGCAGAGTCCCAACACCTTACCACTGTTACACCTGGCTATCAGCAGAGTCCCAACACCTTACCACTGTTACACCTGGCTATAAGCAGAGTCCCAACACCTTACCACTGTTACACCTGGTTATCAGCAGAGTCCCAACACCTTACCACTGTTACACCTGGTTATCAGCAGAGTCCCAACACCTTAGCACTGTTACACCTGGTTATCAGCAGAGTCCCAACACCTTACCACTGTTACACCTGGCTACCAGCAGAGTCCCAACACCTTACCACTGTTACACCTGGTTATCAGCAGAGTCCCAACACCTTACCACTGTTACACCTGGCTACCAGCAGAGTCCCAACACCTTACCACTGTTACACCTGGCTATCAGCAGAGTCCCAACAGCAGAGTCCCAACACCTTACCACTGCTACACCTGGCTACCAGCAGAGTCACAACACCTTACCACTACTACACCTGGCTACCAGCAGAGTCCCAACACCTTACCACTGCTACACCTGGCTATCAGCAGAGTCCCAACACCTTACCACTGTTACACCTGGTTATCAGCAGAGTCCCAACACCTTACCACTGTTACACCTGGTTATCAGCAGAGTCCCAACACCTTACCACTGCTACACCTGGTTATCAGCAGAGTCCCAACAGCAGAGTCCCAACACCTTACCACTGTTACACCTGGTTATCAGCAGAGTCCCAACACCTTACCACTGCTACACCTGGTTATCAGCAGAGTCCCATCAGCAGAGTCCCAACACCTTACCACTGTTACACCTGGTTATCAGTAGAGTCCCAACAGCAGAGTCCCAACACCTTACCACTGTTACACCTGGTTATCAGCAGAGTCCCAACACCTTACCACTGTTACACCTGGTTATCAGTAGAGTCCCAACAGCAGAGTCCCAACACCTTACCACTGTTACACCTGGTTATCAGCAGAGTCCCAACACCTTACCACTGTTACACCTGGTTATCAGCAGAGTCCCAACACCTTACCACTGTTATACCTGGTTATCAGCAGAGTCCCAACACCTTACCACTGTTACACCTGGCTACCAGCAGAGTCCCAACACCTTACCACTGTTACACCTGGTTATCAGCAGAGTCCCAACACCTTACCACTGTTACACCTGGTTATCAGCAGAGTCCCAACACCTTACCACTGTTACACCTGGTTACCAGCAGAGTCCCAACACCTTACCACTGTTACACCTGGTTATCAGCAGAGTCCCAACACTTTACCACTGTTACACCTGGTTATCAGCAGAGTCCCAACACCTTACCACTACTACACCTGGTTATCAGCAGAGTCCCAACACCTTACCACTGTTACACCTGGTTATCAGCAGAGTCCCAACACCTTACCACTGTTACACCTGGCTATAAGCAGAGTCCCAACAGCAGAGTCCCAACACCTTACCACTGCTACACCTGGTTATCAGCAGAGTCCCAACACCTTACCACTGTTACACCTGGTTATCAGCAGAGTCCCAACACCTTACCACTGCTACACCTGGTTATCAGCAGAGTCCCAACAGCAGAGTCCCAACACCTTACCACTGTTACACCTGGTTATCAGCAGAGTCCCAACACCTTACCACTGCTACACCTGGTTATCAGCAGAGTCCCAACACCTTACCACTGTTACACCTGGTTATCAGCAGAGTCCCAACAGCAGAGTCCCAACACCTTACCACTGCTACACCTGGTTATCAGCAGAGTCCCAACAGCAGAGTCCCAACACCTTACCACTGTTACACCTGGTTATCAGCAGAGTCCCAACAGCAGAGTCCCAACACCTTACCACTGTTACACCTGGTTATCAGCAGAGTCCCAACACCTTACCACTGTTACACCTGGTTATCAGCAGAGTCCCAACACCTTACCACTGCTACACCTGGTTATCAGCAGAGTCCCAACACCTTACCACTGTTACACCTGGTTATCAGCAGAGTCCCAACACCTTACCACTGTTACACCTGGTTATCAGCAGAGTCCCAACACCTTACCACTGTTACACCTGGTTATCAGCAGAGTCCCAACACCTTACCACTGTTACACCTGGTTATCAGCAGAGTCCCAACACCTTACCACTGCTACACCTGGTTATCAGCAGAGTCCCAACAGCAGAGTCCCAACACCTTACCACTGTTACACCTGGTTATCAGCAGAGTCCCAACACCTTACCACTGCTACACCTGGTTATCAGCAGAGTACCAACAGCAGAGTCCCAACACCTTACCACTGTTAAACCTGGTTATCAGCAGAGTCCCAACAGCAGAGTCCCAACACCTTACCACTGTTACACCTGGTTATCAGCAGAGTCCCAACACCTTACCACTGTTACACCTGGTTATCAGCAGAGTCCCAACAGCAGAGTCCCAACACCTTACCACTGTTACACCTGGTTATCAGCAGAGTCCCAACAGCAGAGTCCCAACACCTTACCACTGTTACACCTGGCAATCAGCAGAGTCCCAACACCTTACCACTGTTACACCTGGTTATCAGCAGAGTCCCAACACCTTACCACTGCTACACCTGGTTATCAGCAGAGTCCCAACAGCAGAGTCCCAACACCTTACCACTCTTACACCTGGTTATCAGCAGAGTCCCAACACCTTACCACTGCTACACCTGGTTATCAGCAGAGTCCCAACAGCAGAGTCCCAACACCTTACCACTGTTACACCTGGTTATCAGCAGAGTCCCAACAGCAGAGTCCCAACACCTTACCACTGTTACACCTGGTTATCAGCAGAGTCCCAACACCTTACCACTGTTACACCTGGTTATCAGCAGAGTCCCAACACCTTACCACTGTTACACCTGGTTATCAGCAGAGTCCCAACACCTTACCACTGTTACACCTGGTTATCAGCAGAGTCCCAACACCTTACCACTGTTATACCTGGTTATCAGCAGAGTCCCAACACCTTACCACTGTTACACCTGGTTATCAGCAGAGTCCCAACACCTTACCACTGTTACACCTGGTTATCAGCAGAGTCCCAACACCTTACCACTGTTACACCTGGTTATCAGCAGAGTCCCAACACCTTACCACTGTTACACCTGGCTATCAGCAGAGTCCCAACACCTTACCACTGTTACACCTGGCTATAAGCAGAGTCCCAACACCTTACCACTGTTACACCTGGTTATCAGCAGAGTCCCAACACCTTACCACTGTTACACCTGGTTATCAGCAGAGTCCCAACACCTTACCACTGTTACACCTGGTTATCAGCAGAGTCCCAACACCTTACCACTGTTACACCTGGTTATCAGCAGAGTCCCAACACCCTACCACTGCTACACCTGGTTATCAGCAGAGTCCCAACACCTTACCACTGTTACACCTGGTTATCAGCAGAGTCCCAACACCTTACCACTGTTACACCTGGTTATCAGCAGAGTCCCAACACCTTACCACTGCTACACCTGGTTATCAGCAGAGTCCCAACACCTTACCACTGTTACACCTGGTTATCAGCAGAGTCCCAACACCTTAACACTGTTACACCTGGTTATCAGCAGAGTCCCAACACCTTACCACTGTTACACCTGGCTATAAGCAGAGTCCCAACAGCAGAGTCCCAACACCTTACCACTGCTACACCTGGTTATCAGCAGAGTCCCAACACCTTACCACTGCTACACCTGGTTATCAGCAGAGTCCCAACACCTTACCACTGTTACACCTGGTTATCAGCAGAGTCCCAACACCTTACCACTGCTACACCTGGTTATCAGCAGAGTCCCAACAGCAGAATCCCAACACCTTACCACTGTTACACCTGGTTATCAGCAGAGTCCCAACACCTTACCACTGCTACACCTGGTTATCAGCAGAGTCCCAACAGCAGAGTCCCAACACCTTACCACTGTTAAACCTGGTTATCAGCAGAGTCCCAACAGCAGAGTCCCAACACCTTACCACTGTTACACCTGGTTATCAGCAGAGTCCCAACACCTTACCACTGTTACACCTGGTTATCAGCAGAGTCCCAACACCTTACCACTGTTACACCTGGTTATCAGCAGAGTCCCAACACCTTACCACTGTTACACCTGGTTATCAGCAGAGTCCCAACACCCTACCACTGCTACACCTGGTTATCAGCAGAGTCCCAACACCTTACCACTGTTACACCTGGTTATCAGCAGAGTCCCAACACCTTACCACTGTTACACCTGGCTACCAGCAGAGTCCCAACACCTTACCACTGTTACACCTGGTTATCAGCAGAGTCCCAACACCTTACCACTGCTACACCTGGTTATCAGCAGAGTCCCAACACCTTACCACTGTTACACCTGGTTATCAGCAGAGTCCCAACACCTTAACACTGTTACACCTGGTTATCAGCAGAGTCCCAACACCTTACCACTGTTACACCTGGCTATAAGCAGAGTCCCAACAGCAGAGTCCCAACACCTTACCACTGCTACACCTGGTTATCAGCAGAGTCCCAACACCTTACCACTGCTACACCTGGTTATCAGCAGAGTCCCAACACCTTACCACTGTTACACCTGGTTATCAGCAGAGTCCCAACACCTTACCACTGCTACACCTGGTTATCAGCAGAGTCCCAACAGCAGAGTCCCAACACCTTACCACTGTTACACCTGGTTATCAGCAGAGTCCCAACACCTTACCACTGCTACACCTGGTTATCAGCAGAGTCCCAACAGCAGAGTCCCAACACCTTACCACTGTTAAACCTGGTTATCAGCAGAGTCCCAACAGCAGAGTCCCAACACCTTACCACTGTTACACCTGGTTATCAGCAGAGTCCCAACACCTTACCACTGTTACACCTGGTTATCAGCAGAGTCCCAACACCTTACCACTGTTACACCTGGCTACCAGCAGAGTCCCAACACCTTACCACTGTTACACCTGGTTATCAGCAGAGTCCCAACACCTTACCACTGCTACACCTGGTTATCAGCAGAGTCCCAACACCTTACCACTGTTACACCTGGTTATCAGCAGAGTCCCAACACCTTAACACTGTTACACCTGGTTATCAGCAGAGTCCCAACACCTTACCACTGTTACACCTGGCTATAAGCAGAGTCCCAACAGCAGAGTCCCAACACCTTACCACTGCTACACCTGGTTATCAGCAGAGTCCCAACACCTTACCACTGCTACACCTGGTTATCAGCAGAGTCCCAACACCTTACCACTGTTACACCTGGTTATCAGCAGAGTCCCAACACCTTACCACTGCTACACCTGGTTATCAGCAGAGTCCCAACAGCAGAGTCCCAACACCTTACCACTGTTACACCTGGTTATCAGCAGAGTCCCAACACCTTACCACTGCTACACCTGGTTATCAGCAGAGTCCCAACAGCAGAGTCCCAACACCTTACCACTGTTACACCTGGTTATCAGCAGAGTCCCAACAGCAGAGTCCCAACACCTTACCACTGTTACACCTGGCAATCAGCAGAGTCCCAACAGCAGAGTCCCAACACCTTACCACTGTTACACCTGGCAATCAGCAGAGTCCCAACACCTTACCACTGTTACACCTGGTTATCAGCAGAGTCCCAACACCTTACCACTGTTACACCTGGCTATAAGCAGAGTCCCAACAGCAGAGTCCCAACACCTTACCACTGCTACACCTGGTTATCAGCAGAGTCCCAACAGCAGAGTCCCAACACCTTACCACTGTTACACCTGGTTATCAGCAGAGTCCCAACACCTTACCACTGCTACACCTGGTTATCAGCAGAGTCCCAACAGCAGAGTCCCAACACCTTACCACTGTTACACCTGGTTATCAGCAGAGTCCCAACACCTTACCACTGTTACACCTGGTTATCAGCAGAGTCCCAACACCTTACCACTGTTACACCTGGTTATCAGCAGAGTCCCAACACCTTACCACTGTTACACCTGGTTATCAGCAGAGTCCCAACACCTTACCACTGTTACACCTGGCTATCAGCAGAGTCCCAACACCTTACCACTGTTACACCTGGCTATAAGCAGAGTCCCAACACCTTACCACTGTTACACCTGGTTATCAGCAGAGTCCCAACACCTTACCACTGTTACACCTGGTTATCAGCAGAGTCCCAACACCCTACCACTGCTACACCTGGTTATCAGCAGAGTCCCAACACCTTACCACTGTTACACCTGGTTATCAGCAGAGTCCCAACACCTTACCACTGTTACACCTGGCTACCAGCAGAGTCCCAACACCTTACCACTGTTACACCTGGCTATCAGCAGAGTCCCAACAGCAGAGTCCCAACACCTTACCACTGCTACACCTGGCTACCAGCAGAGTCCCAACACCTTACCACTACTACACCTGGCTACCAGCAGAGTCCCAACACCTTACCACTGCTACACCTGGCTATCAGCAGAGTCCCAACACCTTACCACTGTTACACCTGGCTATCAGCAGAGTCCCAACACCTTACTACTGTTACACCTGGTTATCAGCAGAGTCCCAACACCTTACCACTGTTACACCTGGCTATCAGCAGAGTCCCAACACCTTACCACTGTTACACCTGGTTATCAGCAGAGTCCCAACACCTTACCACTGTTACACCTGGCTATAAGCAAAGTCCCAACAGCAGAGTCCCAACACCTTACCACTGCTACACCTGGTTATCAGCAGAGTCCCAACACCTTACCACTGTTACACCTGGTTATCAGCAGAGTCCCAACACCTTACCACTGCTACACCTGGTTTTCAGCAGAGTCCCAACAGCAGAGTCCCAACACCTTACCACTGTTACACCTGGTTATCAGCAGAGTCCCAACACCTTACCACTGCTACACCTGGTTATCAGCAGAGTCCCAACAGCAGAGTCCCAACACCTTACCACTGTTACACCTGGTTATCAGCAGAGTCCCAACACCTTACCACTGTTACACCTGGTTATCAGTAGAGTCCCAACAGCAGAGTCCCAACACCTTACCACTGTTACACCTGGTTATCAGCAGAGTCCCAACACCTTACCACTGTTACACCTGGTTATCAGTAGAGTCCCAACAGCAGAGTCCCAACACCTTACCACTGTTACACCTGGTTATCAGCAGAGTCCCAACACCTTACCACTGTTACACCTGGTTATCAGCAGAGTCCCAACACCTTACCACTGTTATACCTGGTTATCAGCAGAGTCCCAACACCTTACCACTGTTACACCTGGCTACCAGCAGAGTCCCAACACCTTACCACTGTTACACCTGGTTATCAGCAGAGTCCCAACACCTTACCACTGTTACACCTGGTTATCAGCAGAGTCCCAACACCTTACCACTGTTACACCTGGTTACCAGCAGAGTCCCAACACCTTACCACTGTTACACCTGGTTATCAGCAGAGTCCCAACACTTTACCACTGTTACACCTGGTTATCAGCAGAGTCTCAACACCTTACCACTACTACACCTGGTTATCAGCAGAGTCCCAACACCTTACCACTGTTACACCTGGTTATCAGCAGAGTCCCAACACCTTACCACTGTTACACCTGGCTATAAGCAGAGTCCCAACAGCAGAGTCCCAACACCTTACCACTGCTACACCTGGTTATCAGCAGAGTCCCAACACCTTACCACTGTTACACCTGGTTATCAGCAGAGTCCCAACACCTTACCACTGCTACACCTGGTTATCAGCAGAGTCCCAACAGCAGAGTCCCAACACCTTACCACTGTTACACCTGGTTATCAGCAGAGTCCCAACACCTTACCACTGCTACACCTGGTTATCAGCAGAGTCCCAACACCTTACCACTGTTACACCTGGTTATCAGCAGAGTCCCAACAGCAGAGTCCCAACACCTTACCACTGCTACACCTGGTTATCAGCAGAGTCCCAACAGCAGAGTCCCAACACCTTACCACTGTTACACCTGGTTATCAGCAGAGTCCCAACAGCAGAGTCCCAACACCTTACCACTGTTACACCTGGTTATCAGCAGAGTCCCAACACCTTACCACTGTTACACCTGGTTATCAGCAGAGTCCCAACACCTTACCACTGCTACACCTGGTTATCAGCAGAGTCCCAACACCTTACCACTGTTACACCTGGTTATCAGCAGAGTCCCAACACCTTACCACTGTTACACCTGGTTATCAGCAGAGTCCCAACACCTTACCACTGTTACACCTGGTTATCAGCAGAGTCCCAACACCTTACCACTGTTACACCTGGTTATCAGCAGAGTCCCAACACCTTACCACTGCTACACCTGGTTATCAGCAGAGTCCCAACACCTTACCACTGTTACACCTGGTTATCAGCAGAGTCCCAACACCTTACCACTGCTACACCTGGTTATCAGCAGAGTCCCAACAGCAGAGTCCCAACACCTTACCACTGTTACACCTGGTTATCAGCAGAGTCCCAACACCTTACCACTGCTACACCTGGTTATCAGCAGAGTACCAACAGCAGAGTCCCAACACCTTACCACTGTTAAACCTGGTTATCAGCAGAGTCCCAACAGCAGAGTCCCAACACCTTACCACTGTTACACCTGGTTATCAGCAGAGTCCCAACACCTTACCACTGTTACACCTGGTTATCAGCAGAGTCCCAACAGCAGAGTCCCAACACCTTACCACTGTTACACCTGGTTATCAGCAGAGTCCCAACAGCAGAGTCCCAACACCTTACCACTGTTACACCTGGCAATCAGCAGAGTCCCAACACCTTACCACTGTTACACCTGGTTATCAGCAGAGTCCCAACACCTTACCACTGCTACACCTGGTTATCAGCAGAGTCCCAACAGCAGAGTCCCAACACCTTACCACTGTTACACCTGGTTATCAGCAGAGTCCCAACACCTTACCACTGCTACACCTGGTTATCAGCAGAGTCCCAACAGCAGAGTCCCAACACCTTACCACTGTTACACCTGGTTATCAGCAGAGTCCCAACAGCAGAGTCCCAACACCTTACCACTGTTACACCTGGTTATCAGCAGAGTCCCAACACCTTTCCACTGTTACACCTGGTTATCAGCAGAGTCCCAACACCTTACCACTGTTACACCTGGTTATCAGCAGAGTCCCAACACCTTACCACTGTTACACCTGGTTATCAGCAGAGTCCCAACACCTTACCACTGTTATACCTGGTTATCAGCAGAGTCCCAACACCTTACCACTGTTACACCTGGTTATCAGCAGAGTCCCAACACCTTACCACTGTTACACCTGGTGATCAGCAGAGTCCCAACACCTTACCACTGTTACACCTGGTTATCAGCAGAGTCCCAACACCTTACCACTGTTACACCTGGCTATCAGCAGAGTCCCAACACCTTACCACTGTTACACCTGGCTATAAGCAGAGTCCCAACACCTTACCACTGTTACACCTGGTTATCAGCAGAGTCCCAACACCTTACCACTGTTACACCTGGTTATCAGCAGAGTCCCAACACCTTACCACTGTTACACCTGGTTATCAGCAGAGTCCCAACACCTTACCACTGTTACACCTGGTTATCAGCAGAGTCCCAACACCCTACCACTGCTACACCTGGTTATCAGCAGAGTCCCAACACCTTACCACTGTTACACCTGGTTATCAGCAGAGTCCCAACACCTTACCACTGTTACACCTGGTTATCAGCAGAGTCCCAACACCTTACCACTGTTACACCTGGTTATCAGCAGAGTCCCAACACCTTACCACTGCTACACCTGGTTATCAGCAGAGTCCCAACACCTTACCACTGTTACACCTGGTTATCAGCAGAGTCCCAACACCTTAACACTGTTACACCTGGTTATCAGCAGAGTCCCAACACCTTACCACTGTTACACCTGGCTATAAGCAGAGTCCCAACAGCAGAGTCCCAACACCTTACCACTGCTACACCTGGTTATCAGCAGAGTCCCAACACCTTACCACTGCTACACCTGGTTATCAGCAGAGTCCCAACACCTTACCACTGTTACACCTGGTTATCAGCAGAGTCCCAACACCTTACCACTGCTACACCTGGTTATCAGCAGAGTCCCAACAGCAGAGTCCCAACACCTTACCACTGTTACACCTGGTTATCAGCAGAGTCCCAACACCTTACCACTGCTACACCTGGTTATCAGCAGAGTCCCAACAGCAGAGTCCCAACACCTTACCACTGTTAAACCTGGTTATCAGCAGAGTCCCAACAGCAGAGTCCCAACACCTTACCACTGTTACACCTGGTTATCAGCAGAGTCCCAACACCTTACCACTGTTACACCTGGTTATCAGCAGAGTCCCAACACCTTACCACTGTTACACCTGGCTACCAGCAGAGTCCCAACACCTTACCACTGTTACACCTGGTTATCAGCAGAGTCCCAACACCTTACCACTGCTACACCTGGTTATCAGCAGAGTCCCAACACCTTACCACTGTTACACCTGGTTATCAGCAGAGTCCCAACACCTTAACACTGTTACACCTGGTTATCAGCAGAGTCCCAACACCTTACCACTGTTACACCTGGCTATAAGCAGAGTCCCAACAGCAGAGTCCCAACACCTTACCACTGCTACACCTGGTTATCAGCAGAGTCCCAACACCTTACCACTGCTACACCTGGTTATCAGCAGAGTCCCAACACCTTACCACTGTTACACCTGGTTATCAGCAGAGTCCCAACACCTTACCACTGCTACACCTGGTTATCAGCAGAGTCCCAACAGCAGAGTCCCAACACCTTACCACTGCTACACCTGGTTATCAGCAGAGTCCCAACAGCAGAGTCCCAACACCTTACCACTGTTAAACCTGGTTATCAGCAGAGTCCCAACAGCAGAGTCCCAACACCTTACCACTGTTACACCTGGTTATCAGCAGAGTCCCAACACCTTACCACTGTTACACCTGGTTATCAGCAGAGTCCCAACAGCAGAGTCCCAACACCTTACCACTGTTACACCTGGTTATCAGCAGAGTCCCAACAGCAGAGTCCCAACACCTTACCACTGTTACACCTGGCAATCAGCAGAGTCCCAACACCTTACCACTGTTACACCTGGTTATCAGCAGAGTCCCAACACCTTACCACTGCTACACCTGGTTATCAGCAGAGTCCCAACAGCAGAGTCCCAACACCTTACCACTGTTACACCTGGTTATCAGCAGAGTCCCAACACCTTACCACTGCTACACCTGGTTATCAGCAGAGTCCCAACAGCAGAGTCCCAACAACTTACCACTGTTACACCTGGTTATCAGCAGAGTCCCAACAGCAGAGTCCCAACACCTTACCACTGTTACACCTGGTTATCAGCAGAGTCCCAACACCTTACCACTGTTACACCTGGTTATCAGCAGAGTCCCAACAGCAGAGTCCCAACACCTTACCACTGTTACACCTGGTTATCAGCAGAGTCCCAACACCTTACCACTGTTACACCTGGTTATCAGCAGAGTCCCAACACCTTACCACTGTTATACCTGGTTATCAGCAGAGTCCCAACACCTTACCACTGTTACACCTGGTTATCAGCAGAGTCCCAACACCTTACCACTGTTACACCTGGTTATCAGCAGAGTCCCAACACCTTACCACTGTTACACCTGGCTATCAGCAGAGTCCCAACACCTTACCACTGTTACACCTGGCTATAAGCAGAGTCCCAACACCTTACCACTGTTACACCTGGTTATCAGCAGAGTCCCAACACCTTACCACTGTTACACCTGGTTATCAGCAGAGTCCCAACACCCTACCACTGCTACACCTGGTTATCAGCAGAGTCCCAACACCTTACCACTGTTACACCTGGTTATCAGCAGAGTCCCAACACCTTACCACTGTTACACCTGGCTACCAGCAGAGTCCCAACACCTTACCACTGTTACACCTGGCTATCAGCAGAGTCCCAACAGCAGAGTCCCAACACCTTACCACTGCTACACCTGGCTACCAGCAGAGTCCCAACACCTTACCACTACTACACCTGGCTACCAGCAGAGTCCCAACACCTTACCACTGCTACACCTGGCTATCAGCAGAGTCCCAACACCTTACCACTGTTACACCTGGCTATCAGCAGAGTCCCAACACCTTACTACTGTTACACCTGGTTATCAGCAGAGTCCCAACACCTTACCACTGTTACACCTGGCTATCAGCAGAGTCCCAACACCTTACCACTGTTACACCTGGTTATCAGCAGAGTCCCAACACCTTACCACTGTTACACCTGGCTATAAGCAAAGTCCCAACAGCAGAGTCCCAACACCTTACCACTGCTACACCTGGTTATCAGCAGAGTCCCAACACCTTACCACTGTTACACCTGGTTATCAGCAGAGTCCCAACACCTTACCACTGCTACACCTGGTTTTCAGCAGAGTCCCAACAGCAGAGTCCCAACACCTTACCACTGTTACACCTGGTTATCAGCAGAGTCCCAACAGCAGAGTCCCAACACCTTACCACTGTTACACCTGGCAATCAGCAGAGTCCCAACACCTTACCACTGTTACACCTGGTTATCAGCAGAGTCCCAACACCTTACCACTGCTACACCTGGTTATCAGCAGAGTCCCAACAGCAGAGTCCCAACACCTTACCACTGTTACACCTGGTTATCAGCAGAGTCCCAACACCTTACCACTGCTACACCTGGTTATCAGCAGAGTCCCAACAGCAGAGTCCCAACAACTTACCACTGTTACACCTGGTTATCAGCAGAGTCCCAACAGCAGAGTCCCAACACCTTACCACTGTTACACCTGGTTATCAGCAGAGTCCCAACACCTTACCACTGTTACACCTGGTTATCAGCAGAGTCCCAACAGCAGAGTCCCAACACCTTACCACTGTTACACCTGGTTATCAGCAGAGTCCCAACACCTTACCACTGTTACACCTGGTTATCAGCAGAGTCCCAACACCTTACCACTGTTATACCTGGTTATCAGCAGAGTCCCAACACCTTACCACTGTTACACCTGGTTATCAGCAGAGTCCCAACACCTTACCACTGTTACACCTGGTTATCAGCAGAGTCCCAACACCTTACCACTGTTACACCTGGCTATCAGCAGAGTCCCAACACCTTACCACTGTTACACCTGGCTATAAGCAGAGTCCCAACACCTTACCACTGTTACACCTGGTTATCAGCAGAGTCCCAACACCTTACCACTGTTACACCTGGTTATCAGCAGAGTCCCAACACCCTACCACTGCTACACCTGGTTATCAGCAGAGTCCCAACACCTTACCACTGTTACACCTGGTTATCAGCAGAGTCCCAACACCTTACCACTGTTACACCTGGCTACCAGCAGAGTCCCAACACCTTACCACTGTTACACCTGGCTATCAGCAGAGTCCCAACAGCAGAGTCCCAACACCTTACCACTGCTACACCTGGCTACCAGCAGAGTCCCAACACCTTACCACTACTACACCTGGCTACCAGCAGAGTCCCAACACCTTACCACTGCTACACCTGGCTATCAGCAGAGTCCCAACACCTTACCACTGTTACACCTGGCTATCAGCAGAGTCCCAACACCTTACTACTGTTACACCTGGTTATCAGCAGAGTCCCAACACCTTACCACTGTTACACCTGGCTATCAGCAGAGTCCCAACACCTTACCACTGTTACACCTGGTTATCAGCAGAGTCCCAACACCTTACCACTGTTACACCTGGCTATAAGCAAAGTCCCAACAGCAGAGTCCCAACACCTTACCACTGCTACACCTGGTTATCAGCAGAGTCCCAACACCTTACCACTGTTACACCTGGTTATCAGCAGAGTCCCAACACCTTACCACTGCTACACCTGGTTTTCAGCAGAGTCCCAACAGCAGAGTCCCAACACCTTACCACTGTTACACCTGGTTATCAGCAGAGTCCCAACACCTTACCACTGCTACACCTGGTTATCAGCAGAGTCCCAACAGCAGAGTCCCAACACCTTACCACTGTTACACCTGGTTATCAGCAGAGTCCCAACAGCAGAGTCCCAACACCTTACCACTGTTACACCTGGTTATCAGCAGAGTCCCAACACCTTACCACTGTTACACCTGGTTATCAGTAGAGTCCCAACAGCAGAGTCCCAACACCTTACCACTGTTACACCTGGTTATCAGCAGAGTCCCAACACCTTACCACTGTTACACCTGGTTATCAGCAGAGTCCCAACACCTTACCACTGTTATACCTGGTTATCAGCAGAGTCCCAACACCTTACCACTGTTACACCTGGTTATCAGCAGAGTCCCAACACCTTACCACTGCTACACCTGGCTATAAGCAGAGTCCCAACAGCAGAGTCCCAACACCTTACCACTGTTACACCTGGTTATCAGCAGATCCCAACAACTTACCACTGTTACACCTGGTTACCAGCAGAGTCCCAACACCTTACCACTGTTACACCTGGTTATCAGCAGAGTCCCAACACCTTACCACTGTTACACCTGGTTATCAGCAGAGTCCCAACAGCAGAGTCCCAACACCTTACCACTGTTACACCTGGCAATCAGCAGAGTCCCAACACCTTACCACTGTTACACCTGGCAATCAGCAGAGTCCCAACACCTTACCACTGTTACACCTGGCAATCAGCAGAGTCCCAACACCTTACCACTGTTACACCTGGCAATCAGCAGAGTCCCAACACCTTACCACTGTTACACCTGGTTATCAGCAGAGTCCCAACACCTTACCACTGCTACACCTGGTTATCAGCAGAGTCCCAACACCTTACCACTGTTACACCTGGTTATCAGCAGAGTCCCAACACCTTACCACTGTTACACCTGGTTATCAGCAGAGTCCCAACACCTTAACACTGTTTCACCTGGCTATCAGCAGAGTCCCAACAGCAGAGTCCCAACACCTTACCACTGTTACACCTGGTTATCAGCAGAGTCCCAACACCTTACCACTGTTACACCTGGCAATCAGCAGAGTCCCAACACCTTACCACTGTTACACCTGGCAATCAGCAGAGTCCCAACACCTTACCACTGTTACACCTGGTTATCAGCAGAGTCCCAACACCTTACCACTGCTACACCTGGTTATCAGCAGAGTCCCAACACCTTACCACTGTTACACCTGGTTATCAGCAGAGTCCCAACACCTTACCACTGTTACACCTGGTTATCAGCAGAGTCCCAACACCTTACCACTGTTACACCTGGCTATCAGCAGAGTCCCAACAGCAGAGTCCCAACACCTTACCACTGTTACACCTGGTTATCAGCAGACTCCCAACAGCAGAGTCCCAACACCTTACCACTGTTACACCTGGTTATCAGCAGAGTCCCAACACCTTACCACTACTACACCTGGTTATCAGCAGAGTCCCAACACCTTACCACTGTTACACCTGGCTATCAGCAGAGTCCCAACACCTTACCACTGTTACACCTGGTTATCAGCAGAGTCCCAACACCTTACCACTGCTACACCTGGTTATCAGCAGAGTCCCAACACCTTACCACTGTTACACCTGGTTATCAGCAGATCCCAACAACTTACCACTGTTACACCTGGTTACCAGCAGAGTCCCAACACCTTACCACTGTTACACCTGGTTATCAGCAGAGTCCCAACACCTTACCACTGTTACACCTGGTTATCAGCAGAGTCCCAACACCTTACCACTGTTACACCTGGCTATCAGCAGAGTCCCAACAGCAGAGTCCCAACACCTTACCACTGTTACACCTGGTTATCAGCAGAGTCCCAACAGCAGAGTCCCAACACCTTACCACTGTTACACCTGGCAATCAGCAGAGTCCCAACACCTTACCACTGTTACACCTGGCAATCAGCAGAGTCCCAACACCTTACCACTGTTACACCTGGTTATCAGCAGAGTCCCAACACCTTACCACTGTTACACCTGGTTATCAGCAGAGTCCCAACACCTTACCACTGTTACACCTGGTTATCAGCAGAGTCCCAACACCTTACCACTGCTACACCTGGTTATCAGCAGAGTCCCAACACCTTACCACTGTTACACCTGGTTATCAGCAGAGTCCCAACACCTTACCACTGTTACACCTGGTTATCAGCAGAGTCCCAACACCTTAACACTGTTACACCTGGCTATCAGCAGAGTCCCAACAGCAGAGTCCCAACACCTTACCACTGTTACACCTGGTTATCAGCAGAGTCCCAACACCTTACCACTGTTACACCTGGCAATCAGCAGAGTCCCAACACCTTACCACTGTTACACCTGGCTATAAGCAGAGTCCCAACACCTTACCACTGCTACACCTGGTTATCAGCAGAGTCCCAACAGCAGAGTCCCAACACCTTACCACTGTTACACCTGGCTATCAGCAGAGTCCCAACACCTTACCACTTTTACACCTGGCTATAAGCAGAGTCCCAACACCTTACCACTGTTACACCTGGTTATCAGCAGAGTCCCAACACCTTACCACTGCTACACCTGGTTATCAGCAGAGTCCCAACACCTTACCACTGTTACACCTGGTTATCAGCAGAGTCCCAACACCTTACCACTGTTACACCTGGTTATCAGCAGAGTCCCAACACCTTACCACTGTTACACCTGGCTATCAGCAGAGTCCCAACAGCAGAGTCCCAACACCTTACCACTGTTACACCTGGTTATCAGCAGACTCCCAACAGCAGAGTCCCAACACCTTACCACTGTTACACCTGGTTATCAGCAGAGTCCCAACACCTTACCACTACTACACCTGGTTATCAGCAGAGTCCCAACACCTTACCACTGTTACACCTGGCTATCAGCAGAGTCCCAACACCTTACCACTGTTACACCTGGTTATCAGCAGAGTCCCAACACCTTACCACTGCTACACCTGGTTATCAGCAGAGTCCCAACACCTTACCACTGTTACACCTGGCTATAAGCAGAGTCCCAACACCTTACCACTGCTACACCTGGTTATCAGCAGAGTCCCAACAGCAGAGTCCCAACACCTTACCACTGTTACACCTGGCTATCAGCAGAGTCCCAACACCTTACCACTTTTACACCTGGCTATAAGCAGAGTCCCAACACCTTACCACTGTTACACCTGGTTATCAGCAGAGTCCCAACACCTTACCACTACTACACCTGGTTATCAGCAGAGTCCCAACACCTTACCACTGTTACACCTGGTTATCAGCAGAGTCCCAACACATTACCACTGTTACACCTGGTTATCAGCAGAGTCCCAACACCTTACCACTACTACACCTGGTTATCAGCAGAGTCCCAACACCTTACCACTGTTACACCTGGTTATCAGCAGAGTCCCAACACCTTAGCACTGTTACACCTGGCTATCAGCAGAGTCCCAACACCTTACCACTGTTACACCTGGTTATCAGCAGAGTCCCAACACCTTACCACTGCTACACCTGGTTATCAGCAGAGTCCCAACACCTTACCACTGCTACACCTGGTTATCAGCAGAGTCCCAACAGCAGAGTCCCAACACCTTACCACTGTTACACCTGGTTATCAGCAGAGTCCCAACACCTTACCACTGTTACACCTGGCTATCAGCAGAGTCCCAACACCTTACCACTACTACACCTGGTTATCAGCAGAGTCCCAACACCTTACCACTGTTACACCTGGTTATCAGCAGAGTCCCAACACCTTACCACTGTTACACCTGGTTATCAGCAGAGTCCCAACACCTTACCACTACTACACCTGGTTATCAGCAGAGTCCCAACACCTTACCACTGTTACACCTGGTTATCAGCAGAGTCCCAACACCTTAGCACTGTTACACCTGGCTATCAGCAGAGTCCCAACACCTTACCACTGTTACACCTGGTTATCAGCAGAGTCCCAACACCTTACCACTGCTACACCTGGTTATCAGCAGAGTCCCAACACCTTACCACTGCTACACCTGGTTATCAGCAGAGTCCCAACAGCAGAGTCCCAACACCTTACCACTGTTACACCTGGTTATCAGCAGAGTCCCAACACCTTACCACTGTTACACCTGGCTATCAGCAGAGTCCCAACACCTTACCACTGTTACACCTGGTTATCAGCAGAGTCCCAACACCTTACCACTGTTACACCTGGTTATCAGCAGAGTCCCAACAGCAGAGTCCCAACACCTTACCACTGTTACACCTGGCTATCAGCAGAGTCCCAACACCTTACCACTGTTACACCTCGTTATCAGCAGAGTCCCAACACCTTACCACTGTTACACCTGGTTATCAGCAGAGTGCCAACACCTTACCACTGTTACACCTGGTTATCAGCAGAGTCCCAACAGCAGAGTCCCAACACCTTAACACTGTTACACCTGGCTATCAGCAGAGTCCCAACACCTTACCACTGCTACACCTGGTTATCAGCAGAGTCCCAACACCTTACCACTGTTACACCTGGTTATCAGCAGAGTCCCAACACCTTACCACTGTTACACCTGGCTATCAGCAGAGTCCCAACAGCAGAGTCCCAACACCTTACCACTGTTACACCAGGCAATCAGCAGAGTCCCAACACCTTACCACTGTTACACCTGGTTATCAGCAGAGTCCCAACACCTTACCACTGTTACACCTGGTTATCAGCAGAGTCCCAACACCTTACCACTGTTACACCTGGTTATCAGCAGAGTCCCAACAGCAGAGTCCCAACACCTTACCACTGTTACACCTGGTTATCAGCAGAGTCCCAACACCTTACCACTGTTACACCTGGTTTTCAGTAGAGTCCCAACAGCAGAGTCCCAACACCTTACCACTGTTACACCTGGTTATCAGCAGAGTCCCAACACCTTACCACTGTTACACCTGGTTATCAGCAGAGTCCCAACACCTTACCACTGTTATACCTGGTTATCAGCAGAGTCCCAACACCTTACCACTGTTACACCTGGTTATCAGCAGAGTCCCAACACCTTACCACTGCTACACCTGGTTATCAGCAGATCCCAACAACTTACCACTGTTACACCTGGTTACCAGCAGAGTCCCAACACCTTACCACTGTTACACCTGGTTATCAGCAGAGTCCCAACAGCAGAGTCCCAACACCTTACCACTGTTACACCTGGCAATCAGCAGAGTCCCAACACCTTACCACTGTTACACCTGGTTATCAGCAGAGTCCCAACACCTTACCACTGCTACACCTGGTTATCAGCAGAGTCCCAACAGCAGAGTCCCAACACCTTACCACTGTTACACCTGGTTATCAGCAGAGTCCCAACACCTTACCACTGTTACACCTGGTTATCAGCAGAGTCCCAACACCCTACCACTGCTACACCTGGTTATCAGCAGAGTCCCAACACCTTACCACTGTTACACCTGGTTATCAGCAGAGTCCCAACACCTTACCACTGTTACACCTGGCTACCAGCAGAGTCCCAACACCTTACCACTGTTACACCTGGCTATCAGCAGAGTCCCAACAGCAGAGTCCCAACACCTTACCACTGCTACACCTGGCTACCAGCAGAGTCCCAACACCTTACCACTACTACACCTGGCTACCAGCAGAGTCCCAACACCTTACCACTGCTACACCTGGCTATCAGCAGAGTCCCAACACCTTACCACTGTTACACCTGGCTACCAGCAGAGTCCCAACACCTTACCACTGTTACACCTGGTTATCAGCAGAGTCCCAACACCTTACCACTGTTACACCTGGCTATCAGCAGAGTCCCAACACCTTACCACTGTTACACCTGGTTATCAGCAGAGTCCCAACACCTTACCACTGTTACACCTGGCTATAAGCAAAGTCCCAACAGCAGAGTCCCAACACCTTACCACTGCTACACCTGGTTATCAGCAGAGTCCCAACACCTTACCACTGCTACACCTGGTTATCAGCAGAGTCCCAACAGCAGAGTCCCAACACCATACCACTGTTACACCTGGCTATCAGCAGAGTCCCAACACCTTACCACTTTTACACCTGGCTATAAGCAGAGTCCCAACACCTTACCACTGTTACACCTGGTTATCAGCAGAGTCCCAACACCTTACCACTACTACACCTGGTTATCAGCAGAGTCCCAACACCTTACCACTGTTACACCTGGTTATCAGCAGAGTCCCAACACCTTACCACTGTTACACCTGGTTATCAGCAGAGTCCCAACACCTTACCACTACTACACCTGGTTATCAGCAGAGTCCCAACACCTTACCACTGTTACACCTGGTTATCAGCAGAGTCCCAACACCTTAGCACTGTTACACCTGGCTATCAGCAGAGTCCCAACACCTTACCACTGTTACACCTGGTTATCAGCAGAGTCCCAACACCTTACCACTGCTACACCTGGTTATCAGCAGAGTCCCAACACCTTACCACTGCTACACCTGGTTATCAGCAGAGTCCCAACAGCAGAGTCCCAACACCTTACCACTGTTACACCTGGTTATCAGCAGAGTCCCAACACCTTACCACTGTTACACCTGGCTATCAGCAGAGTCCCAACACCTTACCACTGTTACACCTGGTTACCAGCAGAGTCCTAACACCTTACCACTGTTACACCTGGCTATCAGCAGAGTCCCAACACCTTAACACTGTTACACCTGGTTATCAGCAGAGTCCCAACACCTTACCACTGTTACACCTGGTTATCAGCAGAGTCCCAACACCTTACCACTGTTACACCTGGTTATCAGCAGAGTCCCAACAGCAGAGTCATAACACCTTACCACTGTTACACCTGGCTATCAGCAGAGTCCCAACACCTTACCACTGTTACACCTGGCTATCAGCAGAGTCCCAACACCTTACCACTGCTACACCTGGTTATCAGCAGAGTCCCAACACCTTACCACTGTTACACCTGGTTATCAGCAGAGTCCCAACACCTTACCACTGTTACACCTGGCTATCAGCAGAGTCCCAACAGCAGAGTCCCAACACCTTACCACTGTTACACCAGGCAATCAGCAGAGTCCCAACACCTTACCACTGTTACACCTGGTTATCAGCAGAGTCCCAACACCTTACCACTGTTACACCTGGTTATCAGCAGAGTCCCAACACCTTACCACTGTTACACCTGGTTATCAGCAGAGTCCCAACAGCAGAGTCCCAACACCTTACCACTGTTACACCTGGTTATCAGCAGAGTCCCAACACCTTACCACTGTTACACCTGGTTTTCAGTAGAGTCCCAACAGCAGAGTCCCAACACCTTACCACTGTTACACCTGGTTATCAGCAGAGTCCCAACACCTTACCACTGTTACACCTGGTTATCAGCAGAGTCCCAACACCTTACCACTGTTATACCTGGTTATCAGCAGAGTCCCAACACCTTACCACTGTTACACCTGGTTATCAGCAGAGTCCCAACACCTTACCACTGCTACACCTGGTTATCAGCAGATCCCAACAACTTACCACTGTTACACCTGGTTACCAGCAGAGTCCCAACACCTTACCACTGTTACACCTGGTTATCAGCAGAGTCCCAACAGCAGAGTCCCAACACCTTACCACTGTTACACCTGGCAATCAGCAGAGTCCCAACACCTTACCACTGTTACACCTGGTTATCAGCAGAGTCCCAACACCTTACCACTGCTACACCTGGTTATCAGCAGAGTCCCAACAGCAGAGTCCCAACACCTTACCACTGTTACACCTGGTTATCAGCAGAGTCCCAATACCTTACCACTGCTGCACCTGGTTATCAGCAGAGTCCCAACAGCAGAGTCCCAACACCTTACCACTGTTACACCTGGTTATCAGCAGAGTCCCAACAGCAGAGTCCCAACACCTTACCACTGTTACACCTGGTTATCAGCAGAGTCCCAACACCTTACCACTGTTACACCTGGTTATCAGCAGAGTCCCAACAGCAGAGTCCCAACACCTTACCACTGTTACACCTGGTTATCAGCAGAGTCCCAACACCTTACCACTGTTACACCTGGTTATCAGCAGAGTCCCAACACCTTACCACTGCTACACCTGGTTATCAGCAGATCCCAACAACTTACCACTGTTACACCTGGTTACCAGCAGAGTCCCAACACCTTACCACTGTTACACCTGGTTATCAGCAGAGTCCCAACAGCAGAGTCCCAACACCTTACCACTGTTACACCTGGCAATCAGCAGAGTCCCAACACCTTACCACTGTTACACCTGGTTATCAGCAGAGTCCCAACACCTTACCACTGCTACACCTGGTTATCAGCAGAGTCCCAACAGCAGAGTCCCAACACCTTACCACTGTTACACCTGGTTATCAGCAGAGTCCCAACACCTTACCACTGTTACACCTGGTTATCAGCAGAGTCCCAACACCCTACCACTGCTACACCTGGTTATCAGCAGAGTCCCAACACCTTACCACTGTTACACCTGGTTATCAGCAGAGTCCCAACACCTTACCACTGTTACACCTGGCTACCAGCAGAGTCCCAACACCTTACCACTGTTACACCTGGCTATCAGCAGAGTCCCAACAGCAGAGTCCCAACACCTTACCACTGCTACACCTGGCTACCAGCAGAGTCCCAACACCTTACCACTACTACACCTGGCTACCAGCAGAGTCCCAACACCTTACCACTGCTACACCTGGCTATCAGCAGAGTCCCAACACCTTACCACTGTTACACCTGGTTATCAGCAGAGTCCCAACACCTTACCACTGTTACACCTGGCTATCAGCAGAGTCCCAACACCTTACCACTGTTACACCTGGTTATCAGCAGAGTCCCAACACCTTACCACTGTTACACCTGGCTATAAGCAAAGTCCCAACAGCAGAGTCCAAACACCTTACCACTGCTACACCTGGTTATCAGCAGAGTCCCAACACCTTACCACTGCTACACCTGGTTATCAGCAGAGTCCCAACAGCAGAGTCCCAACACCTTACCACTGTTACACCTGGCTATCAGCAGAGTCCCAACACCTTACCACTTTTACACCTGGCTATAAGCAGAGTCCCAACACCTTACCACTGTTACACCTGGTTATCAGCAGAGTCCCAACACCTTACCACTACTACACCTGGTTATCAGCAGAGTCCCAACACCTTACCACTGTTACACCTGGTTATCAGCAGAGTCCCAACACCTTACCACTGTTACACCTGGTTATCAGCAGAGTCCCAACACCTTACCACTACTACACCTGGTTATCAGCAGAGTCCCAACACCTTACCACTGTTACACCTGGCTATAAGCAAAGTCCCAACAGCAGAGTCCCAACACCTTACCACTGCTACACCTGGTTATCAGCAGAGTCCCAACAGCAGAGTCCCAACACCTTACCACTGTTACACCTGGTTATCAGCAGAGTCCCAACACCTTAGCACTGTTACACCTGGCTATCAGCAGAGTCCCAACACCTTACCACTGTTACACCTGGTTATCAGCAGAGTCCCAACACCTTACCACTGCTACACCTGGTTATCAGCAGAGTCCCAACACCTTACCACTGCTACACCTGGTTATCAGCAGAGTCCCAACAGCAGAGTCCCAACACCTTACCACTGTTACACCTGGTTATCAGCAGAGTCCCAACACCTTACCACTGTTACACCTGGCTATCAGCAGAGTCCCAACACCTTACCACTGTTACACCTGGTTACCAGCAGAGTCCCAACACCTTACAACTGTTACACCTGGCTATCAGCAGAGTCCCAACACCTTACCACTGTTACACCTGGTTATCAGCAGAGTCCCAACACCTTACCACTATTACACCTGGTTATCAGCAGAGTCCCAACACCTTACCACTGTTACACCTGGTTATCAGCAGAGTCCCAACAGCAGAGTCCCAACACCTTACCACTGTTACACCTGGCTATCAGCAGAGTCCCAACACCTTACCACTGTTACACCTCGTTATCAGCAGAGTCCCAACACCTTACCACTGTTACACCTGGTTATCAGCAGAGTCCCAACACCTTACCACTGTTACACCTGGTTATCAGCAGAGTCCCAACAGCAGAGTCCCAACACCTTACCACTGTTACACCTGGCTATCAGCAGAGTCCCAACACCTTACCACTGCTACACCTGGTTATCAGCAGAGTCCCAACACCTTACCACTGTTACACCTGGTTATCAGCAGAGTCCCAACACCTTACCACTGTTACACCTGGCTATCAGCAGAGTCCCAACAGCAGAGTCCCAACACCTTACCACTGTTACACCAGGCAATCAGCAGAGTCCCAACACCTTACCACTGTTACACCTGGTTATCAGCAGAGTCCCAACACCTTACCACTGTTACACCTGGTTATCAGCAGAGTCCCAACACCTTACCACTGTTACACCTGGTTTTCAGTAGAGTCCCAACAGCAGAGTCCCAACACCTTACCACTGTTACACCTGGTGATCAGCAGAGTCCCAACACCTTACCACTGTTACACCTGGTTATCAGCAGAGTCCCAACACCTTACCACTGTTATACCTGGTTATCAGCAGAGTCCCAACACCTTACCACTGTTACACCTGGTTATCAGCAGAGTCCCAACACCTTACCACTGTTACACCAGGCAATCAGCAGAGTCCCAACACCTTACCACTGTTACACCTGGTTATCAGCAGAGTCCCAACACCTTACCACTGTTACACCTGGTTATCAGCAGAGTCCCAACACCTTACCACTGTTACACCTGGTTTTCAGTAGAGTCCCAACAGCAGAGTCCCAACACCTTACCACTGTTACACCTGGTTATCAGCAGAGTCCCAACACCTTACCACTGTTACACCTGGTTATCAGCAGATTCCCAACACCTTACCACTGTTATACCTGGTTATCAGCAGAGTCCCAACACCTTACCACTGTTACACCTGGTTATCAGCAGAGTCCCAACACCTTACCACTGCTACACCTGGTTATCAGCAGATCCCAACAACTTACCACTGTTACACCTGGTTACCAGCAGAGTCCCAACACCTTACCACTGTTACACCTGGTTATCAGCAGAGTCCCAACAGCAGAGTCCCAACACCTTACCACTGTTACACCTGGCAATCAGCAGAGTCCCAACACCTTACCACTGTTACACCTGGTTATCAGCAGAGTCCCAACACCTTACCACTGCTACACCTGGTTATCAGCAGAGTCCCAACAGCAGAGTCCCAACACCTTACCACTGTTACACCTGGTTATCAGCAGAGTCCCAACAGCAGAGTCCCAACACCTTACCACTGTTACACCTGGTTATCAGCAGAGTCCCAACACCTTACCACTGTTACACCTGGTTATCAGCAGAGTCCCAACAGCAGAGTCCCAACACCTTACCACTGTTACACCTGGTTATCAGCAGAGTCCCAACACCTTACCACTGTTACACCTGGTTATCAGCAGAGTCCCAACACCTTACCACTGCTACACCTGGTTATCAGCAGATCCCAACAACTTACCACTGTTACACCTGGTTACCAGCAGAGTCCCAACACCTTACCACTGTCACACCTGGTTATCAGCAGAGTCCCAACAGCAGAGTCCCAACACCTTACCACTGTTACACCTGGCAATCAGCAGAGTCCCAACACCTTACCACTGTTACACCTGGTTATCAGCAGAGTCCCAACACCTTACCACTGCTACACCTGGTTATCAGCAGAGTCCCAACAGCAGAGTCCCAACACCTTACCACTGTTACACCTGGTTATCAGCAGAGTCCCAACACCTTACCACTGTTACACCTGGTTATCAGCAGAGTCCCAACACCCTACCACTGCTACACCTGGTTATCAGCAGAGTCCCAACACCTTACCACTGTTACACCTGGTTATCAGCAGAGTCCCAACACCTTACCACTGTTACACCTGGCTACCAGCAGAGTCCCAACACCTTACCACTGTTACACCTGGCTATCAGCAGAGTCCCAACAGCAGAGTCCCAACACCTTACCACTGCTACACCTGGCTACCAGCAGAGTCCCAACACCTTACCACTACTACACCTGGCTACCAGCAGAGTCCCAACACCTTACCACTGCTACACCTGGCTATCAGCAGAGTCCCAACACCTTACCACTGTTACACCTGGCTACCAGCAGAGTCCCAACACCTTACCACTGTTACACCTGGTTATCAGCAGAGTCCCAACACCTTACCACTGTTACACCTGGCTATCAGCAGAGTCCCAACACCTTACCACTGTTACACCTGGTTATCAGCAGAGTCCCAACACCTTACCACTGTTACACCTGGCTATCAGCAGAGTCCCAACACCTTACCACTGCTACACCTGGTTATCAGCAGAGTCCCAACAGCAGAGTCCCAACACCTTACCACTGTTACACCTGGCTATCAGCAGAGTCCCAACACCTTACCACTGCTACACCTGGTTATCAGCAGAGTCCCAACAGCAGAGTCCCAACACCTTACCACTGTTACACCTGGCTATCAGCAGAGTCCCAACACCTTACCACTTTTACACCTGGCTATAAGCAGAGTCCCAACACCTTACCACTGTTACACCTGGTTATCAGCAGAGTCCCAACACCTTACCACTACTACACCTGGTTATCAGCAGAGTCCCAACACCTTACCACTGTTACACCTGGTTATCAGCAGAGTCCCAACACCTTACCACTGTTACACCTGGTTATCAGCAGAGTCCCAACACCTTACCACTACTACACCTGGTTATCAGCAGAGTCCCAACACCTTACCACTGTTACACCTGGTTATCAGCAGAGTCCCAACACCTTAGCACTGTTACACCTGGCTATCAGCAGAGTCCCAACACATTACCACTGTTACACCTGGTTATCAGCAGAGTCCCAACACCTTACCACTGCTACACCTGGTTATCAGCAGAGTCCCAACAGCAGAGTCCCAACACCTTACCACTGTTACACCTGGTTATCAGCAGAGTCCCAACACCTTACCACTGTTACACCTGGCTATCAGCAGAGTCCCAACACCTTACCACTGTTACACCTGGTTACCAGCAGAGTCCCAACACCTTACCACTGCTACACCTGGCTATCAGCAGAGTCCCAACACCTTACCACTGTTACACCTGGTTATCAGCAGAGTCCCAACACCTTACCACTGTTACACCTGGTTATCAGCAGAGTCCCAACACCTTACCACTGTTACACCTGGTTATCAGCAGATTCCCAACAGCAGAGTCCCAACACCTTACCACTGTTACACCTGGCTATCAGCAGAGTCCCAACACCTTACCACTGTTACACCTCGTTATCAGCAGAGTCCCAACACCTTACCACTGTTACACCTGGTTATCAGCAGAGTCCCAACACCTTACCACTGTTACACCTGGTTATCAGCAGAGTCCCAACAGCAGAGTCCCAACACCTTACCACTGTTACACCTGGCTATCAGCAGAGTCCCAACACCTTACCACTGCTACACCTGGTTATCAGCAGAGTCCCAACACCTTACCACTGTTACACCTGGTTATCAGCAGAGTCCCAACACCTTACCACTGTTACACCTGGCTATCAGCAGAGTCCCAACAGCAGAGTCCCAACACCTTACCACTGTTACACCAGGCAATCAGCAGAGTCCCAACACCTTACCACTGTTACACCTGGTTATCAGCAGAGTCCCAACACCTTACCACTGTTACACCTGGTTATCAGCAGAGTCCCAACACCTTACCACTGTTACACCTGGTTTTCAGTAGAGTCCCAACAGCAGAGTCCCAACACCTTACCACTGTTACACCTGGTTATCAGCAGAGTCCCAACACCTTACCACTGTTACACCTGGTTATCAGCAGAGTCCCAACACCTTACCACTGTTATACCTGGTTATCAGCAGAGTCCCAACACCTTACCACTGTTACACCTGGTTATCAGCAGAGTCCCAACACCTTACCACTGCTACACCTGGTTATCAGCAGATCCCAAAAACTTACCACTGTTACACCTGGTTACCAGCAGAGTCCCAACACCTTACCACTGTTACACCTGGTTATCAGCAGAGTCCCAACAGCAGAGTCCCAACACCTTACCACTGTTACACCTGGCAATCAGCAGAGTCCCAACACCTTACCACTGTTACACCTGGTTATCAGCAGAGTCCCAACACCTTACCACTGCTACACCTGGTTATCAGCAGAGTCCCAACAGCAGAGTCCCAACACCTTACCACTGTTACACCTGGTTATCAGCAGAGTCCCAATACCTTACCACTGCTGCACCTGGTTATCAGCAGAGTCCCAACAGCAGAGTCCCAACACCTTACCACTGTTACACCTGGTTATCAGCAGAGTCCCAACAGCAGAGTCCCAACACCTTACCACTGTTACACCTGGTTATCAGCAGAGTCCCAACACCTTACCACTGTTACACCTGGTTATCAGCAGAGTCCCAACAGCAGAGTCCCAACACCTTACCACTGTTACACCTGGTTATCAGCAGAGTCCCAACACCTTACCACTGTTACACCTGGTTATCAGCAGAGTCCCAACAGCAGAGTCCCAACACCTTACCACTGTTACACCTGGTTATCAGCAGAGTCCCAACACCTTACCACTGTTACACCTGGTTATCAGCAGAGTCCCAACAGCAGAGTCCCAACACCTTACCACTGTTACACCTGGTTATCAGCAGAGTCCCAACACCTTACCACTGTTACACCTGGTTATCAGCAGAGTCCCAACACCTTACCACTGTTACACCTGGTTATCAGCAGAGTCCCAACACCTTACCACTGTTATACCTGGTTATCAGCAGAGTCCCAACACCTTACCACTGTTACACCTGGTTATCAGCAGAGTCCCAACACCTTACCACTGTTACACCTGGTTATCAGCAGAGTCCCAACACCTTACCACTGTTACACCTGGCTATCAGCAGAGTCCCAACACCTTACCACTGTTACACCTGGCTATAAGCAGAGTCCCAACACCTTACCACTGTTACACCTGGTTATCAGCAGAGTCCCAACACCTTACCACTGTTACACCTGGTTATCAGCAGAGTCCCAACACCTTACCACTGTTACACCTGGTTATCAGCAGACTCCCAACACCTTACCACTGTTACACCTGGTTATCAGCAGAGTCCCAACACCTTACCACTGTTACACCTGGTTATCAGCAGAGTCCCAACACCCTACCACTGCTACACCTGGTTATCAGCAGAGTCCCAACACCTTACCACTGTTACACCTGGCTACCAGCAGAGTCCCAACACCTTACCACTGTTACACCTGGCTATCAGCAGAGTCCCAACAGCAGAGTCCCAACACCTTACCACTGCTACACCTGGCTACCAGCAGAGTCCCAACACCTTACCACTACTACACCTGGCTACCAGCAGAGTCCCAACACCTTACCACTGCTACACCTGGCTACCAGCAGAGTCCCAACACCTTACCACTGCTACACCTGGCTATCAGCAGAGTCCCAACACCTTACCACTGTTACACCTGGCTACCAGCAGAGTCCCAACACCTTACCACTGTTACACCTGGTTATCAGCAGAGTCCCAACACCTTACCACTGTTACACCTGGCTATCAGCAGAGTCCCAACACCTTACCACTGTTACACCTGGTTATCAGCAGAGTCCCAACACCTTACCACTGTTACACCTGGCTATAAGCAAAGTCCCAACAGCAGAGTCCCAACACCTTACCACTGCTACACCTGGTTATCAGCAGAGTCCCAACACCTTACCACTGTTACACCTGGCTACCAGCAGAGTCCCAACACCTTACCACTACTACACCTGGCTACCAGCAGAGTCCCAACACCTTACCACTGCTACACCTGGCTACCAACAGAGTCCCAACACCTTACCACTGCTACACCTGGCTATCAGCAGAGTCCCAACACCTTACCACTGTTACACCTGGCTACCAGCAGAGTCCCAACACCTTACCACTGTTACACCTGGTTATCAGCAGAGTCCCAACACCTTACCACTGTTACACCTGGCTATCAGCAGAGTCCCAACACCTTACCACTGTTACACCTGGTTATCAGCAGAGTCCCAACACCTTACCACTGTTACACCTGGCTATAAGCAAAGTCCCAACAGCAGAGTCCCAACACCTTACCACTGCTACACCTGGTTATCAGCAGAGTCCCAACACCTTACCACTGTTACACCTGGTTATCAGCAGAGTCCCAACACCTTACCACTGCTACACCTGGTTATCAGCAGAGTCCCAACAGCAGAGTCCCAACACCTTACCACTGTTACACCTGGTTATCAGCAGAGTCCCAACACCTTACCACTGCTACACCTGGTTATCAGCAGAGTCCCAACAGCAGAGTCCCAACACCTTACCACTGTTACACCTGGTTATCAGCAGAGTCCCAACAGCAGAGTCCCAACACCTTACCACTGTTACACCTGGTTATCAGCAGAGTCCCAACACCTTACCACTGTTACACCTGGTTATCAGTAGAGTCCCAACAGCAGAGTCCCAACACCTTACCACTGTTACACCTGGCTATAAGCAGAGTCCCAACACCTTACCACTGTTACACCTGGTTATCAGCAGAGTCCCAACACCTTACCACTGTTACACCTGGTTATCAGCAGAGTCCCAACACCTTACCACTGTTACACCTGGTTATCAGCAGACTCCCAACACCTTACCACTGTTACACCTGGTTATCAGCAGAGTCCCAACACCTTACCACTGTTACACCTGGTTATCAGCAGAGTCCCAACACCCTACCACTGCTACACCTGGTTATCAGCAGAGTCCCAACACCTTACCACTGTTACACCTGGCTACCAGCAGAGTCCCAACACCTTACCACTGTTACACCTGGCTATCAGCAGAGTCCCAACAGCAGAGTCCCAACACCTTACCACTGCTACACCTGGCTACCAGCAGAGTCCCAACACCTTACCACTACTACACCTGGCTACCAGCAGAGTCCCAACACCTTACCACTGCTACACCTGGCTACCAGCAGAGTCCCAACACCTTACCACTGCTACACCTGGCTATCAGCAGAGTCCCAACACCTTACCACTGTTACACCTGGCTACCAGCAGAGTCCCAACACCTTACCACTGTTACACCTGGTTATCAGCAGAGTCCCAACACCTTACCACTGTTACACCTGGCTATCAGCAGAGTCCCAACACCTTACCACTGTTACACCTGGTTATCAGCAGAGTCCCAACACCTTACCACTGTTACACCTGGTTATCAGCAAAGTCCCAACAGCAGAGTCCCAACACCTTACCACTGCTACACCTGGTTATCAGCAGAGTCCCAACACCTTACCACTGTTACACCTGGCTACCAGCAGAGTCCCAACACCTTACCACTACTACACCTGGCTACCAGCAGAGTCCCAACACCTTACCACTGCTACACCTGGCTACCAACAGAGTCCCAACACCTTACCACTGCTACACCTGGCTATCAGCAGAGTCCCAACACCTTACCACTGTTACACCTGGCTACCAGCAGAGTCCCAACACCTTACCACTGTTACACCTGGTTATCAGCAGAGTCCCAACACCTTACCACTGTTACACCTGGCTATAAGCAAAGTCCCAACAGCAGAGTCCCAACACCTTACCACTGCTACACCTGGTTATCAGCAGAGTCCCAACACCTTACCACTGTTACACCTGGTTATCAGCAGAGTCCCAACACCTTACCACTGCTACACCTGGTTATCAGCAGAGTCCCAACAGCAGAGTCCCAACACCTTACCACTGTTACACCTGGTTATCAGCAGAGTCCCAACACCTTACCACTGCTACACCTGGTTATCAGCAGAGTCCCAACAGCAGAGTCCCAACACCTTACCACTGTTACACCTGGTTATCAGCAGAGTCCCAACAGCAGAGTCCCAACACCTTACCACTGTTACACCTGGTTATCAGCAGAGTCCCAACACCTTACCACTGTTACACCTGGTTATCAGTAGAGTCCCAACAGCAGAGTCCCAACACCTTACCACTGTTACACCTGGTTATCAGCAGAGTCCCAACACCTTACCACTGTTACACCTGGTTATCAGCAGAGTCCCAACAGCAGAGTCCCAACACCTTACCACTGTTACACCTGGCAATCAGCAGAGTCCCAACACCTTACCACTGTTACACCTGGCAATCAGCAGAGTCCCAACACCTTACCACTGTTACACCTGGCAATCAGCAGAGTCCCAACACCTTACCACTGTTACACCTGGCAATCAGCAGAGTCCCAACACCTTACCACTGTTACACCTGGTTATCAGCAGAGTCCCAACACCTTACCACTGCTACACCTGGTTATCAGCAGAGTCCCAACACCTTACCACTGTTACACCTGGTTATCAGCAGAGTCCCAACACCTTACCACTGTTACACCTGGTTATCAGCAGAGTCCCAACACCTTACCACTGTTACACCTGGCTATCAGCAGAGTCCCAACAGCAGAGTCCCAACACCTTACCACTGTTACACCTGGTTATCAGCAGAGTCCCAACAGCAGAGTCCCAACACCTTACCACTGTTACACCTGGTTATCAGCAGAGTCCCAACACCTTACCACGGTTACACCTGGCAATCAGCAGAGTCCCAACACCTTACCACTGTTACACCTGTCAATCAGCAGAGTCCCAACACCTTACCACTGTTACACCTGGTTATCAGCAGAGTCCCAACACCTTACCACTGCTACACCTGGTTATCAGCAGAGTCCCAACACCTTACCACTGTTACACCTGGTTATCAGCAGAGTCCCCACACCTTACCACTGTTACACCTGGTTATCAGCAGAGTCCCAACACCTTACCACTGTTACACCTGGCTATCAGCAGAGTCCCAACAGCAGAGTCCCAACACCTTACCACTGTTACACCTGGTTATCAGCAGAGTCCCAACAGCAGAGTCCCAACACCTTACCACTGTTACACCTGGTTATCAGCAGAGTCCCAACACCTTACCACTGTTACACCTGGTTATCAGCAGAGTCCCAACAGCAGAGTCCCAACACCTTACCACTGTTACACCTGGTTATCAGCAGAGTCCCAACACCTTACCACTGTTATACCTGGTTATCAGCAGAGTCCCAACACCTTACCACTGTTACACCTGGTTATCAGCAGAGTCCCAACACCTTACCACTGTTACACCTGGTTATCAGCAGAGTCCCAACACCCTACCACTGCTACACCTGGTTATCAGCAGAGTCCCAACACCTTACCACTGTTACACCTGGTTATCAGCAGAGTCCCAACACCTTACCACTGTTACACCTGGCTACCAGCAGAGTCCCAACACCTTACCACTGTTACACCTGGCTATCAGCAGAGTCCCAACAGCAGAGTCCCAACACCTTACCACTGCTACACCTGGCTACCAGCAGAGTCACAACACCTTACCACTACTACACCTGGCTACCAGCAGAGTCCCAACACCTTACCACTGCTACACCTGGCTATCAGCAGAGTCCCAACACCTTACCACTGTTACACCTGGCTACCAGCAGAGTCCCAACACCTTACCACTGTTACACCTGGTTATCAGCAGAGTCCCAACACCTTACCACTGTTACACCTGGCTATCAGCAGAGTCCCAACACCTTACCACTGTTACACCTGGTTATCAGCAGAGTCCCAACACCTTACCACTGTTACACCTGGCTATAAGCAAAGTCCCAACAGCAGAGTCCCAACACCTTACCACTGCTACACCTGGTTATCAGCAGAGTCCCAACACCTTACCACTGTTACACCTGGTTATCAGCAGAGTCCCAACACCTTACCACTGCTACACCTGGTTATCAGCAGAGTCCCAACAGCAGAGTCCCAACACCTTACCACTGTTACACCTGGTTATCAGCAGAGTCCCAACACCTTACCACTGCTACACCTGGTTATCAGCAGAGTCCCAACAGCAGAGTCCCAACACCTTACCACTGTTACACCTGGTTATCAGCAGAGTCCCAACAGCAGAGTCCCAACACCTTACCACTGTTACACCTGGTTATCAGCAGAGTCACAACACCTTACCACTACTACACCTGGTTATCAGCAGAGTCCCAACACCTTACCACTGTTATACCTGGTTATCAGCAGAGTCCCAACACCTTACCGCTGTTACACCTGGTTATCAGCAGAGTCCCAACACCTTACCACTGCTACACCTGGTTATCAGCAGATCCCAACAACTTACCACTGTTACACCTGGTTACCAGCAGAGTCCCAACACCTTACCACTGTTACACCTGGTTATCAGCAGAGTCCCAACACCTTACCACTGTTACACCTGGTTATCAGCAGAGTCCCAACACCTTACCACTGTTACACCTGGTTATCAGCAGAGTCCCAACACCTTACCACTGTTACACCTGGATATCAGCAGAGTCCCAACAGCAGAGTCCCAACACCTTACCACTGTTACACCTGGTTATCAGCAGAGTCCCAACAGCAGAGTCCCAACACCTTACCACTGTTACACCTGGTTATCAGCAGAGTCCCAACACCTTACCACTGTTACACCTGGTTATCAGCAGAGTCCCAACACCTTACCACTGCTACACCTGGTTATCAGCAGAGTCCCAACACCTTACCACTGCTACACCTGGCAATCAGCAGAGTCCCAACACATTACCACTGCTACACCTGGCAATCAGCAGAGTCCCAACACCTTACCACTGTTACACCTGGCAATCAGCAGAGTCCCAACACCTTACCACTGTTACACCTGGTTATCAGCAGAGTCCCAACAGCAGAGTCCCAACACCTTACCACTGCTACACCTGTCAATCAGCAGAGTCCCAACACCTTACCACTGTTACACCTGGTTATCAGCAGAGTCCCAACACCTTACCACTGTTACACCTGGCTATCAGCAGAGTCCCAACACCTTACCACTGTTACACCTGGTTATCAGCAGAGTCCCAACACCTTACCACTGTTACACCTGGTTATCAGCAGAGTCCCAACACCTTACCACTGTTACACCTGGTTATCAGCAGAGTCCCAACACCTTACCACTGTTACACCTGGCTATCAGCAGAGTCCCAACACCTTACCACTGTTACACCTGGCTATAAGCAGAGTCCCAACACCTTACCAAATTACACCTGGTTATCAGCAGAGTCCCAACACCTTACCACTGTTACACCTGGTTATCAGCAGAGTCCCAACACCTTACCACTGTTACACCTGGTTATCAGCAGAGTCCCAACACCTTACCACTGTTACACCTGGTTATCAGCAGAGTCCCAACACCCTACCACTGCTACACCTGGTTATCAGCAGAGTCCCAACACCTTACCACTGTTACACCTGGTTATCAGCAGAGTCCCAACACCTTACCACTGTTACACCTGGCTACCAGCAGAGTCCCAACACCTTACCACTGTTACACCTGGTTATCAACAGAGTCCCAACACCTTACCACTACTACACCTGGTTATCAGCAGAGTCCCAACAGCAGAGTCCCAACACCTTACCACTGTTACACCTGGCTACCAGCAGAGTCCCAACACCTTACCACTACTACACCTGGCTACCAGCAGAGTCCCAACAGCAGAGTCCCAACACCTTACCACTGTTACACCTGGCTATCAGCAGAGTCCCAACAGCAGAGTCCCAACACCTTACCACTGCTACACCTGGCTACCAGCAGAGTCCCAACACCTTACCACTACTACACCTGGCTACCAGCAGAGTCCCAACACCTTACCACTGCTACACCTGGCTATCAGCAGAGTCCCAACACCTTACCACTGTTACACCTGGCTACCAGCAGAGTCCCAACACCTTACCACTGTTACACCTGGTTATCAGCAGAGTCCCAACACCTTACCACTGTTACACCTGGCTATCAGCAGAGTCCCAACACCTTACCACTGTTACACCTGGTTATCAGCAGAGTCCCAACACCTTACCACTGTTACACCTGGCTATAAGCAAAGTCCCAACAGCAGAGTCCCAACACCTTACCACTGCTACACCTGGTTATCAGCAGAGTCCCAACACCTTACCACTGTTACACCTGGTTATCAGCAGAGTCCCAACACCTTACCACTGCTACACCTGGTTATCAGCAGAGTCCCAACAGCAGAGTCCCAACACCTTACCACTGTTACACCTGGTTATCAGCAGAGTCCCAACACCTTACCACTGCTACACCTGGTTATCAGCAGAGTCCCAACAGCAGAGTCCCAACACCTTACCACTGTTACACCTGGTTATCAGCAGAGTCCCAACAGCAGAGTCCCAACACCTTACCACTGTTACACCTGGTTATCAGCAGAGTCCCAACACCTTACCACTGTTACACCTGGTTATCAGCAGAGTCCCAACACCTTACCACTGTTATACCTGGTTATCAGCAGAGTCCCAACACCTTACCACTGTTACACCTGGTTATCAGCAGAGTCCCAACACCTTACCACTGCTACACCTGGTTATCAGCAGAGTCCCAACACCTTACCACTGTTACACCTGGTTATCAGCAGATCCCAACAACTTACCACTGTTACACCTGGTTACCAGCAGAGTCCCAACACCTTACCACTGTTACACCTGGTTATCTGCAGAGTCCCAACAGCAGAGTCCCAACACCTTACCACTGTTACACCTGGCAATCAGCAGAGTCCCAACACCTTATCACTGTTACACCTGGCAATCAGCAGAGTCCCAACACCTTACCACTGTTACACCTGGCAATCAGCAGAGTCCCAACACCTTACCACTGTTACACCTGGCAATCAGCAGAGTCCCAACACCTTACCACTGTTACACCTGGTTATCAGCAGAGTCCCATCACCTTACCACTGTTACACCTGGTTATCAGCAGAGTCCCAACACCTTACCACTGTTACACCTGGTTATCAGCAGAGTCCCAACACCTTACCACTGTTACACCTGGTTATCAGCAGAGTCCCAACACCCTACCACTGCTACACCTGGTTATCAGCAGAGTCCCAACACCTTACCACTGTTACACCTGGTTATCAGCAGAGTCCCAACACCTTACCACTGTTACACCTGGCTACCAGCAGAGTCCCAACACCTTACCACTGTTACACCTGGTTATCAACAGAGTCCCAACACCTTACCACTACTACACCTGGTTATCAGCAGAGTCCCAACAGCAGAGTCCCAACACCTTACCACTGCTACACCTGGCTACCAGCAGAGTCCCAACACCTTACCACTACTACACCTGGCTACCAGCAGAGTCCCAACAGCAGAGTCCCAACACCTTACCACTGTTACACCTGGCTATCAGCAGAGTCCCAACAGCAGAGTCCCAACACCTTACCACTGCTACACCTGGCTACCAGCAGAGTCCCAACACCTTACCACTACTACACCTGGCTACCAGCAGAGTCCCAACACCTTACCACTGCTACACCTGGCTATCAGCAGAGTCCCAACACCTTACCACTGTTACACCTGGCTACCAGCAGAGTCCCAACACCTTACCACTGTTACACCTGGTTATCAGCAGAGTCCCAACACCTTACCACTGTTACACCTGGCTATCAGCAGAGTCCCAACACCTTACCACTGTTACACCTGGTTATCAGCAGAGTCCCAACACCTTACCACTGTTACACCTGGCTATAAGCAAAGTCCCAACAGCAGAGTCCCAACACCTTACCACTGCTACACCTGGTTATCAGCAGAGTCCCAACACCTTACCACTGTTACACCTGGTTATCAGCAGAGTCCCAACACCTTACCACTGCTACACCTGGTTATCAGCAGAGTCCCAACAGCAGAGTCCCAACACCTTACCACTGTTACACCTGGTTATCAGCAGAGTCCCAACACCTTACCACTGCTACACCTGGTTATCAGCAGAGTCCCAACAGCAGAGTCCCAACACCTTACCACTGTTACACCTGGTTATCAGCAGAGTCCCAACAGCAGAGTCCCAACACCTTACCACTGTTACACCTGGTTATCAGCAGAGTCCCAACACCTTACCACTGTTACACCTGGTTATCAGCAGAGTCCCAACACCTTACCACTGTTATACCTGGTTATCAGCAGAGTCCCAACACCTTACCACTGTTACACCTGGTTATCAGCAGAGTCCCAACACCTTACCACTGCTACACCTGGTTATCAGCAGAGTCCCAACACCTTACCACTGTTACACCTGGTTATCAGCAGATCCCAACAACTTACCACTGTTACACCTGGTTACCAGCAGAGTCCCAACACCTTACCACTGTTACACCTGGTTATCAGCAGAGTCCCAACAGCAGAGTCCCAACACCTTACCACTGTTACACCTGGCAATCAGCAGAGTCCCAACACCTTACCACTGTTACACCTGGCAATCAGCAGAGTCCCAACACCTTACCACTGTTACACCTGGCAATCAGCAGAGTCCCAACACCTTACCACTGTTACACCTGGCAATCAGCAGAGTCCCAACACCTTACCACTGTTACACCTGGTTATCAGCAGAGTCCCATCACCTTACCACTGTTACACCTGGTTATCAGCAGAGTCCCAACACCTTACCACTGTTACACCTGGTTATCAGCAGAGTCCCAACACCTTACCACTGTTACACCTGGTTATCAGCAGAGTCCCAACACCCTACCACTGCTACACCTGGTTATCAGCAGAGTCCCAACACCTTACCACTGTTACACCTGGTTATCAGCAGAGTCCCAACACCTTACCACTGTTACACCTGGCTACCAGCAGAGTCCCAACACCTTACCACTGTTACACCTGGCTATCAGCAGAGTCCCAACAGCAGAGTCCCAACACCTTACCACTGCTACACCTGGCTACCAGCAGAGTCCCAACACCTTACCACTACTACACCTGGCTACCAGCAGAGTCCCAACACCTTACCACTGCTACACCTGGCTATCAGCAGAGTCCCAACACCTTACCACTGTTACACCTGGCTACCAGCAGAGTCCCAACACCTTACCACTGTTACACCTGGTTATCAGCAGAGTCCCAACACCTTACCACTGTTACACCTGGCTATCAGCAGAGTCCCAACACCTTACCACTGTTACACCTGGTTATCAGCAGAGTCCCAACACCTTACCACTGCTACACCTGGTTATCAGCAGAGTCCCAACAGCAGAGTCCCAACACCTTACCACTGTTACACCTGGTTATCAGCAGAGTCCCAACACCTTACCACTGCTACACCTGGTTATCAGCAGAGTCCCAACAGCAGAGTCCCAACACCTTACCACTGTTACACCTGGTTATCAGCAGAGTCCCAACAGCAGAGTCCCAACACCTTACCACTGTTACACCTGGTTATCAGCAGAGTCCCAACACCTTACCACTGTTACACCTGGCTATAAGCAGAGTCCCAACACCTTACCACTGTTACACCTGGTTATCAGCAGAGTCCCAACACCTTACCACTGTTACACCTGGTTATCAGCAGAGTCCCAACACCTTACCACTGTTACACCTGGTTATCAGCAGACTCCCAACACCTTACCACTGTTACACCTGGTTATCAGCAGAGTCCCAACACCTTACCACTGTTACACCTGGTTATCAGCAGAGTCCCAACACCCTACCACTGCTACACCTGGTTATCAGCAGAGTCCCAACACCTTACCACTGTTACACCTGGCTACCAGCAGAGTCCCAACACCTTACCACTTTTACACCTGGCTATCAGCAGAGTCCCAACAGCAGAGTCCCAACACCTTACCACTGCTACACCTGGCTACCAGCAGAGTCCCAACACCTTACCACTACTACACCTGGCTACCAGCAGAGTCCCAACACCTTACCACTGCTACACCTGGCTACCAGCAGAGTCCCAACACCTTACCACTGCTACACCTGGCTATCAGCAGAGTCCCAACACCTTACCACTGTTACACCTGGCTACCAGCAGAGTCCCAACACCTTACCACTGTTACACCTGGTTATCAGCAGAGTCCCAACACCTTACCACTGTTACACCTGGCTATCAGCAGAGTCCCAACACCTTACCATTGTTACACCTGGTTATCAGCAGAGTCCCAACACCTTACCACTGTTACACCTGGCTATAAGCAAAGTCCCAACAGCAGAGTCCCAACACCTTACCACTGCTACACCTGGTTATCAGCAGAGTCCCAACACCTTACCACTGTTACACCTGGCTACCAGCAGAGTCCCAACACCTTACCACTACTACACCTGGCTACCAGCAGAGTCCCAACACCTTACCACTGCTACACCTGGCTACCAACAGAGTCCCAACACCTTACCACTGCTACACCTGGCTATCAGCAGAGTCCCAACACCTTACCACTGTTACACCTGGCTACCAGCAGAGTCCCAACACCTTACCACTGTTACACCTGGTTATCAGCAGAGTCCCAACACCTTACCACTGTTACACCTGGCTATCAGCAGAGTCCCAACACCTTACCACTGTTACACCTGGTTATCAGCAGAGTCCCAACACCTTACCACTGTTACACCTGGCTATAAGCAAAGTCCCAACAGCAGAGTCCCAACACCTTACCACTGCTACACCTGGTTATCAGCAGAGTCCCAACACCTTACCACTGTTACACCTGGTTATTGCAGAGTCCCAACACCTTACCACTGCTACACCTGGTTATCAGCAGAGTCCCAACAGCAGAGTCCCAACACCTTACCACTGTTACACCTGGTTATCAGCAGAGTCCCAACACCTTACCACTGCTACACCTGGTTATCAGCAGAGTCCCAACAGCAGAGTCCCAACACCTTACCACTGTTACACCTGGTTATCAGCAGAGTCCCAACAGCAGAGTCCCAACACCTTACCACTGTTACACCTGGTTATCAGCAGAGTCCCAACACCTTACCACTGTTACACCTGGTTATCAGTAGAGTCCCAACAGCAGAGTCCCAACACCTTACCACTGTTACACCTGGTTATCAGCAGAGTCCCAACACCTTACCACTGTTACACCTGGCAATCAGCAGAGTCCCAACACCTTACCACTGTTACACCTGGCAATCAGCAGAGTCCCAACACCTTACCACTGTTACACCTGGCAATCAGCAGAGTCCCAACACCTTACCACTGTTACACCTGGTTATCAGCAGAGTCCCAACACCTTACCACTGCTACACCTGGTTATCAGCAGAGTCCCAACACCTTACCACTGTTACACCTGGTTATCAGCAGAGTCCCAACACCTTACCACTGTTACACCTGGTTATCAGCAGAGTCCCAACACCTTACCACTGTTACACCTGGCTATCAGCAGAGTCCCAACAGCAGAGTCCCAACACCTTACCACTGTTACACCTGGTTATCAGCAGAGTCCCAACAGCAGAGTCCCAACACCTTACCACTGTTACACCTGGTTATCAGCAGAGTCCCAACACCTTACCACGGTTACACCTGGCAATCAGCAGAGTCCCAACACCTTACCACTGTTACACCTGGCAATCAGCAGAGTCCCAACACCTTACCACTGTTACACCTGGTTATCAGCAGAGTCCCAACACCTTACCACTGCTACACCTGGTTATCAGCAGAGTCCCAACACCTTACCACTGTTACACCTGGTTATCAGCAGAGTCCCAACACCTTACCACTGTTACACCTGGTTATCAGCAGAGTCCCAACACCTTACCACTGTTACACCTGGCTATCAGCAGAGTCCCAACAGCAGAGTCCCAACACCTTACCACTGTTACACCTGGTTATCAGCAGAGTCCCAACAGCAGAGTCCCAACACCTTACCACTGTTACACCTGGTTATCAGCAGAGTCCCAACACCTTACCACTGTTACACCTGGTTATCAGCAGAGTCCCAACAGCAGAGTCCCAACACCTTACCACTGTTACACCTGGTTATCAGCAGAGTCCCAACACCTTACCACTGTTATACCTGGTTATCAGCAGAGTCCCAACACCTTACCACTGTTACACCTGGTTATCAGCAGAGTCCCAACACCTTACCACTGTTACACCTGGTTATCAGCAGAGTCCCAACACCCTACCACTGCTACACCTGGTTATCAGCAGAGTCCCAACACCTTACCACTGTTACACCTGGTTATCAGCAGAGTCCCAACACCTTACCACTGTTACACCTGGCTACCAGCAGAGTCCCAACACCTTACCACTGTTACACCTGGCTATCAGCAGAGTCCCAACAGCAGAGTCCCAACACCTTACCACTGCTACACCTGGCTACCAGCAGAGTCCCAACACCTTACCACTACTACACCTGGCTACCAGCAGAGTCCCAACACCTTACCACTGCTACACCTGGCTATCAGCAGAGTCCCAACACCTTACCACTGTTACACCTGGCTACCAGCAGAGTCCCAACACCTTACCACTGTTACACCTGGTTATCAGCAGAGTCCCAACACCTTACCACTGTTACACCTGGCTATCAGCAGAGTCCCAACACCTTACCACTGTTACACCTGGTTATCAGCAGAGTCCCAACACCTTACCACTGTTACACCTGGCTATAAGCAAAGTCCCAACAGCAGAGTCCCAACACCTTACCACTGCTACACCTGGTTATCAGCAGAGTCCCAACACCTTACCACTGTTACACCTGGTTATCAGCAGAGTCCCAACACCTTACCACTGCTACACCTGGTTATCAGCAGAGTCCCAACAGCAGAGTCCCAACACCTTACCACTGTTACACCTGGTTATCAGCAGAGTCCCAACACCTTACCACTGCTACACCTGGTTATCAGCAGAGTCCCAACAGCAGAGTCCCAACACCTTACCACTGTTACACCTGGTTATCAGCAGAGTCCCAACAGCAGAGTCCCAACACCTTACCACTGTTACACCTGGTTATCAGCAGAGTCACAACACCTTACCACTACTACACCTGGTTATCAGCAGAGTCCCAACACCTTACCACTGTTATACCTGGTTATCAGCAGAGTCCCAACACCTTACCACTGTTACACCTGGTTATCAGCAGAGTCCCAACACCTTACCACTGCTACACCTGGTTATCAGCAGATCCCAACAACTTACCACTGTTACACCTGGTTACCAGCAGAGTCCCAACACCTTACCACTGTTACACCTGGTTATCAGCAGAGTCCCAACACCTTACCACTGTTACACCTGGTTATCAGCAGAGTCCCAACACCTTACCACTGTTACACCTGGTTATCAGCAGAGTCCCAACACCTTACCACTGTTACACCTGGATATCAGCAGAGTCCCAACAGCAGAGTCCCAACACCTTACCACTGTTACACCTGGTTATCAGCAGAGTCCCAACAGCAGAGTCCCAACACCTTACCACTGTTACACCTGGTTATCAGCAGAGTCCCAACACCTTACCACTGTTACACCTGGTTATCAGCAGAGTCCCAACAGCAGAGTCCCAACACCTTACCACTGTTACACCTGGTTATCAGCAGACTCCCAACACCTTACCACTGTTACACCTGGTTATCAGCAGAGTCCCAACAGCAGAGTCCCAACACCTTACCACTGCTACACCTGGTTATCAGCAGAGTCCCAACACCTTACCACTGCTACACCTGGTTATCAGCAGAGTCCCAACACCTTACCACTGCTACACCTGGCAATCAGCAGAGTCCCAACACATTACCACTGCTACACCTGGCAATCAGCAGAGTCCCAACACCTTACCACTGTTACACCTGGCAATCAGCAGAGTCCCAACACCTTACCACTGTTACACCTGGTTATCAGCAGAGTCCCAACAGCAGAGTCCCAACACCTTACCACTGCTACACCTGTCAATCAGCAGAGTCCCAACACCTTACCACTGTTACACCTGGTTATCAGCAGAGTCCCAACACCTTACCACTGTTACACCTGGCTATCAGCAGAGTCCCAACACCTTACCACTGTTACACCTGGTTATCAGCAGAGTCCCAACACCTTACCACTGTTACACCTGGTTATCAGCAGAGTCCCAACACCTTACCACTGTTACACCTGGTTATCAGCAGAGTCCCAACACCTTACCACTGTTACACCTGGCTATCAGCAGAGTCCCAACACCTTACCACTGTTACACCTGGCTATAAGCAGAGTCCCAACACCTTACCAAATTACACCTGGTTATCAGCAGAGTCCCAACACCTTACCACTGTTACACCTGGTTATCAGCAGAGTCCCAACACCTTACCACTGTTACACCTGGTTATCAGCAGAGTCCCAACACCTTACCACTGTTACACCTGGTTATCAGCAGAGTCCCAACACCCTACCACTGCTACACCTGGTTATCAGCAGAGTCCCAACACCTTACCACTGTTACACCTGGTTATCAGCAGAGTCCCAACACCTTACCACTGTTACACCTGGCTACCAGCAGAGTCCCAACACCTTACCACTGTTACACCTGGTTATCAACAGAGTCCCAACACCTTACCACTACTACACCTGGTTATCAGCAGAGTCCCAACAGCAGAGTCCCAACACCTTACCACTGCTACACCTGGCTACCAGCAGAGTCCCAACACCTTACCACTACTACACCTGGCTACCAGCAGAGTCCCAACAGCAGAGTCCCAACACCTTACCACTGTTACACCTGGCTATCAGCAGAGTCCCAACAGCAGAGTCCCAACACCTTACCACTGCTACACCTGGCTACCAGCAGAGTCCCAACACCTTACCACTACTACACCTGGCTACCAGCAGAGTCCCAACACCTTACCACTGCTACACCTGGCTATCAGCAGAGTCCCAACACCTTACCACTGTTACACCTGGCTACCAGCAGAGTCCCAACACCTTACCACTGTTACACCTGGTTATCAGCAGAGTCCCAACACCTTACCACTGTTACACCTGGCTATCAGCAGAGTCCCAACACCTTACCACTGTTACACCTGGTTATCAGCAGAGTCCCAACACCTTACCACTGTTACACCTGGCTATAAGCAAAGTCCCAACAGCAGAGTCCCAACACCTTACCACTGCTACACCTGGTTATCAGCAGAGTCCCAACACCTTACCACTGTTACACCTGGTTATCAGCAGAGTCCCAACACCTTACCACTGCTACACCTGGTTATCAGCAGAGTCCCAACAGCAGAGTCCCAACACCTTACCACTGTTACACCTGGTTATCAGCAGAGTCCCAACACCTTACCACTGCTACACCTGGTTATCAGCAGAGTCCCAACAGCAGAGTCCCAACACCTTACCACTGTTACACCTGGTTATCAGCAGAGTCCCAACAGCAGAGTCCCAACACCTTACCACTGTTACACCTGGTTATCAGCAGAGTCCCAACACCTTACCACTGTTACACCTGGTTATCAGCAGAGTCCCAACACCTTACCACTGTTATACCTGGTTATCAGCAGAGTCCCAACACCTTACCACTGTTACACCTGGTTATCAGCAGAGTCCCAACACCTTACCACTGCTACACCTGGTTATCAGCAGAGTCCCAACACCTTACCACTGTTACACCTGGTTATCAGCAGATCCCAACAACTTACCACTGTTACACCTGGTTACCAGCAGAGTCCCAACACCTTACCACTGTTACACCTGGTTATCAGCAGAGTCCCAACAGCAGAGTCCCAACACCTTACCACTGTTACACCTGGCAATCAGCAGAGTCCCAACACCTTACCACTGTTACACCTGGCAATCAGCAGAGTCCCAACACCTTACCACTGTTACACCTGGCAATCAGCAGAGTCCCAACACCTTACCACTGTTACACCTGGCAATCAGCAGAGTCCCAACACCTTACCACTGTTACACCTGGTTATCAGCAGAGTCCCATCACCTTACCACTGTTACACCTGGTTATCAGCAGAGTCCCAACACCTTACCACTGTTACACCTGGTTATCAGCAGAGTCCCAACACCTTACCACTGTTACACCTGGTTATCAGCAGAGTCCCAACACCCTACCACTGCTACACCTGGTTATCAGCAGAGTCCCAACACCTTACCACTGTTACACCTGGTTATCAGCAGTCCCAACACCTTACCACTGTTACACCTGGCTACCAGCAGAGTCCCAACACCTTACCACTGTTACACCTGGCTATCAGCAGAGTCCCAACAGCAGAGTCCCAACACCTTACCACTGCTACACCTGGCTACCAGCAGAGTCCCAACACCTTACCACTACTACACCTGGCTACCAGCAGAGTCCCAACACCTTACCACTGCTACACCTGGCTATCAGCAGAGTCCCAACACCTTACCACTGTTACACCTGGCTACCAGCAGAGTCCCAACACCTTACCACTGTTACACCTGGTTATCAGCAGAGTCCCAACACCCTACCACTGCTACACCTGGTTATCAGCAGAGTCCCATCACCTTACCACTGTTACACCTGGTTATCAGCAGAGTCCCAACACCTTACCACTGCTACACCTGGTTATCAGCAGAGTCCCAACACCTTACCACTGTTACACCTGGTTATCAGCAGAGTCCCAACACCTTACCACTGCTACACCTGGTTATCAGCAGAGTCCCAACAGCAGAGTCCCAACACCTTACCACTGTTACACCTGGTTATCAGCAGAGTCCCAACACCTTACCACTGCTACACCTGGTTATCAGCAGAGTCCCAACAGCAGAGTCCCAACACCTTACCACTGTTACACCTGGTTATCAGCAGAGTCCCAACAGCAGAGTCCCAACACCTTACCACTGTTACACCTGGTTATCAGCAGAGTCCCAACACCTTACCACTGTTACACCTGGTTATCAGTAGAGTCCCAACAGCAGAGTCCCAACACCTTACCACTGTTACACCTGGTTATCAACAGAGTCCCAACACCTTACCACTGTTATACCTGGTTATCAGCAGAGTCCCAACACCTTACCACTGTTACACCTGGTTATCAGCAGAGTCCCAACACCTTACCACTGTTACACCTGGTTATCAGCAGAGTCCCAACAGCAGAGTCCCAACACCTTACCACTGTTACACCTGGCAATCAGCAGAGTCCCAACACCTTACCACTGTTACACCTGGCAATCAGCAGAGTCCCAACACCTTACCACTGTTACACCTGGCAATCAGCAGAGTCCCAACACCTTACCACTGTTACACCTGGCTATCAGCAGAGTCCCAACACCTTACCACTGTTACACCTCGTTATCAGCAGAGTCCCAACACCTTACCACTGTTACACCTGGTTATCAGCAGAGTCCCAACACCTTACCACTGTTACACCTGGTTATCAGCAGAGTCCCAACAGCAGAGTCCCAACACCTTACCACTGTTACACCTGGCTATCAGCAGAGTCCCAACACCTTACCACTGCTACACCTGGTTATCAGCAGAGTCCCAACACCTTACCACTGTTACACCTGGTTATCAGCAGAGTCCCAACACCTTACCACTGTTACACCTGGCTATCAGCAGAGTCCCAACAGCAGAGTCCCAACACCTTACCACTGTTACACCAGGCAATCAGCAGAGTCCCAACACCTTACCACTGTTACACCTGGTTATCAGCAGAGTCCCAACACCTTACCACTGTTACACCTGGTTATCAGCAGAGTCCCAACACCTTACCACTGTTACACCTGGTTTTCAGTAGAGTCCCAACAGCAGAGTCCCAACACCTTACCACTGTTACACCTGGTTATCAGCAGAGTCCCAACACCTTACCACTGTTACACCTGGTTATCAGCAGAGTCCCAACACCTTACCACTGTTACACCTGGTTATCAGCAGAGTCCCAACACCTTACCACTGTTACACCTGGTTTTCAGTAGAGTCCCAACAGCAGAGTCCCAACACCTTACCACTGTTACACCTGGTTATCAGCAGAGTCCCAACACCTTACCACTGCTACACCTGGTTATCAGCAGATCCCAACAACTTACCACTGTTACACCTGGTTACCAGCAGAGTCCCAACACCTTACCACTGTTACACCTGGTTATCAGCAGAGTCCCAACAGCAGAGTCCCAACACCTTACCACTGTTACACCTGGCAATCAGCAGAGTCCCAACACCTTACCACTGCTGCACCTGGTTATCAGCAGAGTCCCAACAGCAGAGTCCCAACACCTTACCACTGTTACACCTGGTTATCAGCAGAGTCCCAACAGCAGAGTCCCAACACCTTACCACTGTTACACCTGGTTATCAGCAGAGTCCCAACACCTTACCACTGTTACACCTGGTTATCAGCAGAGTCCCAACACCTTACCACTGTTATACCTGGTTATCAGCAGAGTCCCAACACCTTACCACTGTTACACCTGGTTATCAGCAGAGTCCCAACACCTTACCACTGCTACACCTGGTTATCAGCAGAGTCCCAACACCTTACCACTGTTACACCTGGTTATCAGCAGATCCCAACAACTTACCACTGTTACACCTGGTTACCAGCAGAGTCCCAACACCTTACCACTGTTACACCTGGTTATCAGCAGAGTCCCAACAGCAGAGTCCCAACACCTTACCACTGTTACACCTGGCAATCAGCAGAGTCCCAACACCTTACCACTGTTACACCTGGCAATCAGCAGAGTCCCAACACCTTACCACTGTTACACCTGGCAATCAGCAGAGTCCCAACACCTTACCACTGTTACACCTGGCAATCAGCAGAGTCCCAACACCTTACCACTGTTACACCTGGTTATCAGCAGAGTCCCATCACCTTACCACTGTTACACCTGGTTATCAGCAGAGTCCCAACACCTTACCACTGTTACACCTGGTTATCAGCAGAGTCCCAACACCTTACCACTGTTACACCTGGTTATCAGCAGAGTCCCAACACCCTACCACTGCTACACCTGGTTATCAGCAGAGTCCCAACACCTTACCACTGTTACACCTGGTTATCAGCAGAGTCCCAACACCTTACCACTGTTACACCTGGCTACCAGCAGAGTCCCAACACCTTACCACTGTTACACCTGGCTATCAGCAGAGTCCCAACAGCAGAGTCCCAACACCTTACCACTGCTACACCTGGCTACCAGCAGAGTCCCAACACCTTACCACTACTACACCTGGCTACCAGCAGAGTCCCAACACCTTACCACTGCTACACCTGGCTATCAGCAGAGTCCCAACACCTTACCACTGTTACACCTGGCTACCAGCAGAGTCCCAACACCTTACCACTGTTACACCTGGTTATCAGCAGAGTCCCAACACCTTACCACTGTTACACCTGGCTATCAGCAGAGTCCCAACACCTTACCACTGTTACACCTGGTTATCAGCAGAGTCCCAACACCTTACCACTGTTACACCTGGCTATAAGCAAAGTCCCAACAGCAGAGTCCCAACACCTTACCACTGCTACACCTGGTTAACAGCAGAGTCCCAACACCTTACCACTGTTACACCTGGTTATCAGCAGAGTCCCAACACCTTACCACTGCTACACCTGGTTATCAGCAGAGTCCCAACAGCAGAGTCCCAACACCTTACCACTGTTACACCTGGTTATCAGCAGAGTCCCAACACCTTACCACTGCTACACCTGGTTATCAGCAGAGTCCCAACAGCAGAGTCCCAACACCTTACCACTGTTACACCTGGTTATCAGCAGAGTCCCAACAGCAGAGTCCCAACACCTTACCACTGTTACACCTGGTTATCAGCAGAGTCCCAACACCTTACCACTGTTACACCTGGTTATCAGTAGAGTCCCAACAGCAGAGTCCCAACACCTTACCACTGTTACACCTGGCAATCAGCAGAGTCCCAACACCTTACCACTGTTACACCTGGCAATCAGCAGAGTCCCAACACCTTACCACTGTTACACCTGGCAATCAGCAGAGTCCCAACACCTTACCACTGTTACACCTGGCAATCAGCAGAGTCCCAACACCTTACCACTGTTACACCTGGTTATCAGCAGAGTCCCATCACCTTACCACTGTTACACCTGGTTATCAGCAGAGTCCCAACACCTTACCACTGTTACACCTGGTTATCAGCAGAGTCCCAACACCTTACCACTGTTACACCTGGTTATCAGCAGAGTCCCAACACCCTACCACTGCTACACCTGGTTATCAGCAGAGTCCCAACACCTTACCACTGTTACACCTGGTTATCAGCAGAGTCCCAACACCTTACCACTGTTACACCTGGCTACCAGCAGAGTCCCAACACCTTACCACTGTTACACCTGGCTATCAGCAGAGTCCCAACAGCAGAGTCCCAACACCTTACCACTGCTACACCTGGCTACCAGCAGAGTCCCAACACCTTACCACTACTACACCTGGCTACCAGCAGAGTCCCAACACCTTACCACTGCTACACCTGGCTATCAGCAGAGTCCCAACACCTTACCACTGTTACACCTGGCTACCAGCAGAGTCCCAACACCTTACCACTGTTACACCTGGTTATCAGCAGAGTCCCAACACCTTACCACTGTTACACCTGGCTATCAGCAGAGTCCCAACACCTTACCACTGTTACACCTGGTTATCAGCAGAGTCCCAACACCTTACCACTGTTACACCTGGCTATAAGCAAAGTCCCAACAGCAGAGTCCCAACACCTTACCACTGCTACACCTGGTTAACAGCAGAGTCCCAACACCTTACCACTGTTACACCTGGTTATCAGCAGAGTCCCAACACCTTACCACTGCTACACCTGGTTATCAGCAGAGTCCCAACAGCAGAGTCCCAACACCTTACCACTGTTACACCTGGTTATCAGCAGAGTCCCAACACCTTACCACTGCTACACCTGGTTATCAGCAGAGTCCCAACAGCAGAGTCCCAACACCTTACCACTGTTACACCTGGTTATCAGCAGAGTCCCAACAGCAGAGTCCCAACACCTTACCACTGTTACACCTGGTTATCAGCAGAGTCCCAACACCTTACCACTGTTACACCTGGTTATCAGTAGAGTCCCAACAGCAGAGTCCCAACACCTTACCACTGTTACACCTGGTTATCAACAGAGTCCCAACACCTTACCACTGTTATACCTGGTTATCAGCAGAGTCCCAACACCTTACCACTGTTACACCTGGTTATCAGCAGAGTCCCAACACCTTACCACTGCTACACCTGGTTATCAGCAGAGTCCCAACACCTTACCACTGTTACACCTGGTTATCAGCAGATCCCAACAACTTACCACTGTTACACCTGGTTACCAGCAGAGTCCCAACACCTTACCACTGTTACACCTGGTTATCAGCAGAGTCCCAACAGCAGAGTCCCAACACCTTACCACTGTTACACCTGGCAATCAGCAGAGTCCCAACACCTTACCACTGTTACACCTGGCAATCAGCAGAGTCCCAACACCTTACCACTGTTACACCTGGCAATCAGCAGAGTCCCAACACCTTACCACTGTTACACCTGGCTATCAGCAGAGTCCCAACACCTTACCACTGTTACACCTCGTTATCAGCAGAGTCCCAACACCTTACCACTGTTACACCTGGTTATCAGCAGAGTCCCAACACCTTACCACTGTTACACCTGGTTATCAGCAGAGTCCCAACAGCAGAGTCCCAACACCTTACCACTGTTACACCTGGCTATCAGCAGAGTCCCAACACCTTACCACTGCTACACCTGGTTATCAGCAGAGTCCCAACACCTTACCACTGTTACACCTGGTTATCAGCAGAGTCCCAACACCTTACCACTGTTACACCTGGCTATCAGCAGAGTCCCAACAGCAGAGTCCCAACACCTTACCACTGTTACACCAGGCAATCAGCAGAGTCCCAACACCTTACCACTGTTACACCTGGTTATCAGCAGAGTCCCAACACCTTACCACTGTTACACCTGGTTATCAGCAGAGTCCCAACACCTTACCACTGTTACACCTGGTTTTCAGTAGAGTCCCAACAGCAGAGTCCCAACACCTTACCACTGTTACACCTGGTTATCAGCAGAGTCCCAACACCTTACCACTGTTACACCTGGTTATCAGCAGAGTCCCAACACCTTACCACTGTTATACCTGGTTATCAGCAGAGTCCCAACACCTTACCACTGTTACACCTGGTTATCAGCAGAGTCCCAACACCTTACCACTGCTACACCTGGTTATCAGCAGATCCCAACAACTTACCACTGTTACACCTGGTTACCAGCAGAGTCCCAACACCTTACCACTGTTACACCTGGTTATCAGCAGAGTCCCAACAGCAGAGTCCCAACACCTTACCACTGTTACACCTGGCAATCAGCAGAGTCCCAACACCTTACCACTGTTACACCTGGTTATCAGCAGAGTCCCAACACCTTACCACTGCTACACCTGGTTATCAGCAGAGTCCCAACAGCAGAGTCCCAACACCTTACCACTGTTACACCTGGTTATCAGCAGAGTCCCAATACCTTACCACTGCTGCACCTGGTTATCAGCAGAGTCCCAACAGCAGAGTCCCAACACCTTACCACTGTTACACCTGGTTATCAGCAGAGTCCCAACAGCAGAGTCCCAACACCTTACCACTGTTACACCTGGTTATCAGCAGAGTCCCAACACCTTACCACTGTTACACCTGGTTATCAGCAGAGTCCCAACAGCAGAGTCCCAACACCTTACCACTGTTACACCTGGTTATCAGCAGAGTCCCAACACCTTACCACTGTTACACCTGGTTATCAGCAGAGTCCCAACAGCAGAGTCCCAACACCTTACCACTGTTACACCTGGTTATCAGCAGAGTCCCAACACCTTACCACTGTTACACCTGGTTATCAGCAGAGTCCCAACAGCAGAGTCCCAACACCTTACCACTGTTACACCTGGTTATCAGCAGAGTCCCAACACCTTACCACTGTTACACCTGGTTATCAGCAGAGTCCCAACACCTTACCACTGTTACACCTGGTTATCAGCAGAGTCCCAACACCTTACCACTGTTATACCTGGTTATCAGCAGAGTCCCAACACCTTACCACTGTTACACCTGGTTATCAGCAGAGTCCCAACACCTTACCACTGTTACACCTGGTTATCAGCAGAGTCCCAACACCTTACCACTGTTACACCTGGCTATCAGCAGAGTCCCAACACCTTACCACTGTTACACCTGGCTATAAGCAGAGTCCCAACACCTTACCACTGTTACACCTGGTTATCAGCAGAGTCCCAACACCTTACCACTGTTACACCTGGTTATCAGCAGAGTCCCAACACCTTACCACTGTTACACCTGCTTATCAGCAGACTCCCAACACCTTACCACTGTTACACCTGGTTATCAGCAGTGTCCCAACACCTTACCACTGTTACACCTGGTTATCAGCAGAGTCCCAACACCCTACCACTGCTACACCTGGTTATCAGCAGAGTCCCAACACCTTACCACTGTTACACCTGGCTACCAGCAGAGTCCCAACACCTTACCACTGTTACACCTGGCTATCAGCAGAGTCCCAACAGCAGAGTCCCAACACCTTACCACTGCTACACCTGGCTACCAGCAGAGTCCCAACACCTTACCACTACTACACCTGGCTACCAGCAGAGTCCCAACACCTTACCACTGCTACACCTGGCTACCAGCAGAGTCCCAACACCTTACCACTGCTACACCTGGCTATCAGCAGAGTCCCAACACCTTACCACTGTTACACCTGGCTACCAGCAGAGTCCCAACACCTTACCACTGTTACACCTGGTTATCAGCAGAGTCCCAACACCTTACCACTGTTACACCTGGCTATCAGCAGAGTCCCAACACCTTACCACTGTTACACCTGGTTATCAGCAGAGTCCCAACACCTTACCACTGTTACACCTGGCTATAAGCAAAGTCCCAACAGCAGAGTCCCAACACCTTACCACTGCTACACCTGGTTATCAGCAGAGTCCCAACACCTTACCACTGTTACACCTGGTTATCAGCAGAGTCCCAACACCCTACCACTGCTACACCTGGTTATCAGCAGAGTCCCAACACCTTACCACTGTTACACCTGGCTACCAGCAGAGTCCCAACACCTTACCACTGTTACACCTGGCTATCAGCAGAGTCCCAACAGCAGAGTCCCAACACCTTACCACTGCTACACCTGGCTACCAGCAGAGTCCCAACACCTTACCACTACTACACCTGGCTACCAGCAGAGTCCCAACACCTTACCACTGCTACACCTGGCTACCAGCAGAGTCCCAACACCTTACCACTGCTACACCTGGCTATCAGCAGAGTCCCAACACCTTACCACTGTTACACCTGGCTACCAGCAGAGTCCCAACACCTTACCACTGTTACACCTGGTTATCAGCAGAGTCCCAACACCTTACCACTGTTACACCTGGCTATCAGCAGAGTCCCAACACCTTACCACTGTTACACCTGGTTATCAGCAGAGTCCCAACACCTTACCACTGTTACACCTGGCTATAAGCAAAGTCCCAACAGCAGAGTCCCAACACCTTACCACTGCTACACCTGGTTATCAGCAGAGTCCCAACACCTTACCACTGTTACACCTGGTTATCAGCAGAGTCCCAACACCTTACCACTGCTACACCTGGTTATCAGCAGAGTCCCAACAGCAGAGTCCCAACACCTTACCACTGTTACACCTGGTTATCATCAGAGTCCCAACACCTTACCACTGCTACACCTGGTTATCAGCAGAGTCCCAACAGCAGAGTCCCAACACCTTACCACTGTTACACCTGGTTATCAGCAGAGTCCCAACAGCAGAGTCCCAACACCTTACCACTGTTACACCTGGTTATCAGCAGAGTCCCAACACCTTACCACTGTTACACCTGGTTATCAGTAGAGTCCCAACAGCAGAGTCCCAACACCTTACCACTGTTACACCTGGTTATCAGCAGAGTCCCAACACCTTACCACTGTTACACCTGGTTATCAGCAGAGTCCCAACAGCAGAGTCCCAACACCTTACCACTGTTACACCTGGCAATCAGCAGAGTCCCAACACCTTACCACTGTTACACCTGGCAATCAGCAGAGTCCCAACACCTTACCACTGTTACACCTGGCAATCAGCAGAGTCCCAACACCTTACCACTGTTACACCTGGCAATCAGCAGAGTCCCAACACCTTACCACTGTTACACCTGGTTATCAGCAGAGTCCCAACACCTTACCACTGCTACACCTGGTTATCAGCAGAGTCCCAACACCTTACCACTGTTACACCTGGTTATCAGCAGAGTCCCAACACCTTACCACTGTTACACCTGGTTATCAGCAGAGTCCCAACACCTTACCACTGTTACACCTGGCTATCAGCAGAGTCCCAACAGCAGAGTCCCAACACCTTACCACTGTTACACCTGGTTATCAGCAGAGTCCCAACAGCAGAGTCCCAACACCTTACCACTGTTACACCTGGTTATCAGCAGAGTCCCAACACCTTACCACGGTTACACCTGGCAATCAGCAGAGTCCCAACACCTTACCACTGTTACACCTGGCAATCAGCAGAGTCCCAACACCTTACCACTGTTACACCTGGTTATCAGCAGAGTCCCAACACCTTACCACTGCTACACCTGGTTATCAGCAGAGTCCCAACACCTTACCACTGTTACACCTGGTTATCAGCAGAGTCCCAACACCTTACCACTGTTACACCTGGTTATCAGCAGAGTCCCAACACCTTACCACTGCTACACCTGGTTATCAGCAGAGTCCCAACAGCAGAGTCCCAACACCTTACCACTGTTACACCTGGTTATCAGCAGAGTCCCAATACCTTACCACTGCTGCACCTGGTTATCAGCAGAGTCCCAACAGCAGAGTCCCAACACCTTACCACTGTTACACCTGGTTATCAGCAGAGTCCCAACAGCAGAGTCCCAACACCTTACCACTGTTACACCTGGTTATCAGCAGAGTCCCAACACCTTACCACTGTTACACCTGGTTATCAGCAGAGTCCCAACAGCAGAGTCCCAACACCTTACCACTGTTACACCTGGTTATCAGCAGAGTCCCAACACCTTACCACTGTTACACCTGGTTATCAGCAGAGTCCCAACAGCAGAGTCCCAACACCTTACCACTGTTACACCTGGTTATCAGCAGAGTCCCAACACCTTACCACTGTTACACCTGGTTATCAGCAGAGTCCCAACAGCAGAGTCCCAACACCTTACCACTGTTACACCTGGTTATCAGCAGAGTCCCAACACCTTACCACTGTTACACCTGGTTATCAGCAGAGTCCCAACACCTTACCACTGTTACACCTGGTTATCAGCAGAGTCCCAACACCTTACCACTGTTATACCTGGTTATCAGCAGAGTCCCAACACCTTACCACTGTTACACCTGGTTATCAGCAGAGTCCCAACACCTTACCACTGTTACACCTGGTTATCAGCAGAGTCCCAACACCTTACCACTGTTACACCTGGCTATCAGCAGAGTCCCAACACCTTACCACTGTTACACCTGGCTATAAGCAGAGTCCCAACACCTTACCACTGTTACACCTGGTTATCAGCAGAGTCCCAACACCTTACCACTGTTACACCTGGTTATCAGCAGAGTCCCAACACCTTACCACTGTTACACCTGGTTATCAGCAGACTCCCAACACCTTACCACTGTTACACCTGGTTATCAGCAGTGTCCCAACACCTTACCACTGTTACACCTGGTTATCAGCAGAGTCCCAACACCCTACCACTGCTACACCTGGTTATCAGCAGAGTCCCAACACCTTACCACTGTTACACCTGGCTACCAGCAGAGTCCCAACACCTTACCACTGTTACACCTGGCTATCAGCAGAGTCCCAACAGCAGAGTCCCAACACCTTACCACTGCTACACCTGGCTACCAGCAGAGTCCCAACACCTTACCACTACTACACCTGGCTACCAGCAGAGTCCCAACACCTTACCACTGCTACACCTGGCTACCAGCAGAGTCCCAACACCTTACCACTGCTACACCTGGCTATCAGCAGAGTCCCAACACCTTACCACTGTTACACCTGGCTACCAGCAGAGTCCCAACACCTTACCACTGTTACACCTGGTTATCAGCAGAGTCCCAACACCTTACCACTGTTACACCTGGCTATCAGCAGAGTCCCAACACCTTACCACTGTTACACCTGGTTATCAGCAGAGTCCCAACACCTTACCACTGTTACACCTGGCTATAAGCAAAGTCCCAACAGCAGAGTCCCAACACCTTACCACTGCTACACCTGGTTATCAGCAGAGTCCCAACACCTTACCACTGTTACACCTGGTTATCAGCAGAGTCCCAACACCCTACCACTGCTACACCTGGTTATCAGCAGAGTCCCAACACCTTACCACTGTTACACCTGGCTACCAGCAGAGTCCCAACACCTTACCACTGTTACACCTGGCTATCAGCAGAGTCCCAACAGCAGAGTCCCAACACCTTACCACTGCTACACCTGGCTACCAGCAGAGTCCCAACACCTTACCACTACTACACCTGGCTACCAGCAGAGTCCCAACACCTTACCACTGCTACACCTGGCTACCAGCAGAGTCCCAACACCTTACCACTGCTACACCTGGCTATCAGCAGAGTCCCAACACCTTACCACTGTTACACCTGGCTACCAGCAGAGTCCCAACACCTTACCACTATTACACCTGGTTATCAGCAGAGTCCCAACACCTTACCACTGTTACACCTGGCTATCAGCAGAGTCCCAACACCTTACCACTGTTACACCTGGTTATCAGCAGAGTCCCAACACCTTACCACTGTTACACCTGGCTATAAGCAAAGTCCCAACAGCAGAGTCCCAACACCTTACCACTGCTACACCTGGTTATCAGCAGAGTCCCAACACCTTACCACTGTTACACCTGGTTATCAGCAGAGTCCCAACACCTTACCACTGCTACACCTGGTTATCAGCAGAGTCCCAACAGCAGAGTCCCAACACCTTACCACTGTTACACCTGGTTATCATCAGAGTCCCAACACCTTACCACTGCTACACCTGGTTATCAGCAGAGTCCCAACAGCAGAGTCCCAACACCTTACCACTGTTACACCTGGTTATCAGCAGAGTCCCAACAGCAGAGTCCCAACACCTTACCACTGTTACACCTGGTTATCAGCAGAGTCCCAACACCTTACCACTGTTACACCTGGTTATCAGTAGAGTCCCAACAGCAGAGTCCCAACACCTTACCACTGTTACACCTGGTTATCAGCAGAGTCCCAACACCTTACCACTGTTACACCTGGTTATCAGCAGAGTCCCAACAGCAGAGTCCCAACACCTTACCACTGTTACACCTGGCAATCAGCAGAGTCCCAACACCTTACCACTGTTACACCTGGCAATCAGCAGAGTCCCAACACCTTACCACTGTTACACCTGGCAATCAGCAGAGTCCCAACACCTTACCACTGTTACACCTGGCAATCAGCAGAGTCCCAACACCTTACCACTGTTACACCTGGTTATCAGCAGAGTCCCAACACCTTACCACTGCTACACCTGGTTATCAGCAGAGTCCCAACACCTTACCACTGTTACACCTGGTTATCAGCAGAGTCCCAACACCTTACCACTGTTACACCTGGTTATCAGCAGAGTCCCAACACCTTACCACTGTTACACCTGGCTATCAGCAGAGTCCCAACAGCAGAGTCCCAACACCTTACCACTGTTACACCTGGTTATCAGCAGAGTCCCAACAGCAGAGTCCCAACACCTTACCACTGTTACACCTGGTTATCAGCAGAGTCCCAACACCTTACCACGGTTACACCTGGCAATCAGCAGAGTCCCAACACCTTACCACTGTTACACCTGGCAATCAGCAGAGTCCCAACACCTTACCACTGTTACACCTGGTTATCAGCAGAGTCCCAACACCTTACCACTGCTACACCTGGTTATCAGCAGAGTCCCAACACCTTACCACTGTTACACCTGGTTATCAGCAGAGTCCCAACACCTTACCACTGTTACACCTGGTTATCAGCAGAGTCCCAACACCTTACCACTGTTACACCTGGCTATCAGCAGAGTCCCAACAGCAGAGTCCCAACACCTTACCACTGTTACACCTGGTTATCAGCAGAGTCCCAACAGCAGAGTCCCAACACCTTACCACTGTTACACCTGGTTATCAGCAGAGTCCCAACACCTTACCACTGTTACACCTGGTTATCAGCAGAGTCCCAACAGCAGAGTCCCAACACCTTACCACTGTTACACCTGGTTATCAGCAGAGTCCCAACACCTTACCACTGTTATACCTGGTTATCAGCAGAGTCCCAACACCTTACCACTGTTACACCTGGTTATCAGCAGAGTCCCAACACCTTACCACTGTTACACCTGGTTATCAGCAGAGTCCCAACACCCTACCACTGCTACACCTGGTTATCAGCAGAGTCCCAACACCTTACCACTGTTACACCTGGTTATCAGCAGAGTCCCAACACCTTACCACTGTTACACCTGGCTACCAGCAGAGTCCCAACACCTTACCACTGTTACACCTGGCTATCAGCAGAGTCCCAACAGCAGAGTCCCAACACCTTACCACTGCTACACCTGGCTACCAGCAGAGTCCCAACACCTTACCACTACTACACCTGGCTACCAGCAGAGTCCCAACACCTTACCACTGCTACACCTGGCTATCAGCAGAGTCCCAACACCTTACCACTGTTACACCTGGCTACCAGCAGAGTCCCAACACCTTACCACTGTTACACCTGGTTATCAGCAGAGTCCCAACACCTTACCACTGTTACACCTGGCTATCAGCAGAGTCCCAACACCTTACCACTGTTACACCTGGTTATCAGCAGAGTCCCAACACCTTACCACTGTTACACCTGGCTATAAGCAAAGTCCCAACAGCAGAGTCCCAACACCTTACCACTGCTACACCTGGTTATCAGCAGAGTCCCAACACCTTACCACTGTTACACCTGGTTATCAGCAGAGTCCCAACACCTTACCACTGCTACACCTGGTTATCAGCAGAGTCCCAACAGCAGAGTCCCAACACCTTACCACTGTTACACCTGGTTATCAGCAGAGTCCCAACACCTTACCACTGCTACACCTGGTTATCAGCAGAGTCCCAACAGCAGAGTCCCAACACCTTACCACTGTTACACCTGGTTATCAGCAGAGTCCCAACAGCAGAGTCCCAACACCTTACCACTGTTACACCTGGTTATCAGCAGAGTCACAACACCTTACCACTACTACACCTGGTTATCAGCAGAGTCCCAACACCTTACCACTGTTATACCTGGTTATCAGCAGAGTCCCAACACCTTACCACTGTTACACCTGGTTATCAGCAGAGTCCCAACACCTTACCACTGCTACACCTGGTTATCAGCAGATCCCAACAACTTACCACTGTTACACCTGGTTACCAGCAGAGTCCCAACACCTTACCACTGTTACACCTGGTTATCAGCAGAGTCCCAACACCTTACCACTGTTACACCTGGTTATCAGCAGAGTCCCAACACCTTACCACTGTTACACCTGGTTATCAGCAGAGTCCCAACACCTTACCACTGTTACACCTGGATATCAGCAGAGTCCCAACAGCAGAGTCCCAACACCTTACCACTGTTACACCTGGTTATCAGCAGAGTCCCAACAGCAGAGTCCCAACACCTTACCACTGTTACACCTGGTTATCAGCAGAGTCCCAACACCTTACCACTGTTACACCTGGTTATCAGCAGAGTCCCAACAGCAGAGTCCCAACACCTTACCACTGTTACACCTGGTTATCAGCAGACTCCCAACACCTTACCACTGTTACACCTGGTTATCAGCAGAGTCCCAACAGCAGAGTCCCAACACCTTACCACTGCTACACCTGGTTATCAGCAGAGTCCCAACACCTTACCACTGCTACACCTGGTTATCAGCAGAGTCCCAACACCTTA